>NC_085138.1:108912265-109212265 GCF_035046485.1 Aedes albopictus | reverse complement strand
GGGTCTTCCAATCTGCCAACCAAGGCATGTATAACATCCATAGCAGCAATTCTCGTCCTGAAGAGTCTTCGATTCGTAGGTCCTCGCCCCGTGATGCTAATGTGGCAGCTGCTTCCTCTAACGTCGTTTGGTATTACCAAAATGTTGGTGGTATCAACAGCTCTATCGCCGAGTATCAGCTGGCTCTTAGTGACGGGAGCTACGATGTCTACGCCCTCACCGAAACATGGCTGAACGATGATACCATCTCTAATCAGCTGTTCGACGACTCTTTCGTCGTATACCGACAGGACCGATCGCCGTCAAATAGCAACAAGAGCATCGGGGGCGGTGTATTACTGGCGGTGCGCTCTGGGTTCAGGTCCCGATTGATCAACCCTCCGAATTGCTCGTCGGTTGAACAGCTGTGGGTCGCAATTTCTACTGTCGACGCAGAAATGTATGTTTGTCTAGTGTACATTCCCCCCGATCGAGTGAATGACATATCTTTGATAAAGAGTCACATCGATTCACTCAACTGGGTTGTCTCGCAAATGGCTCCTAGGGATAATGTGGTCATCCACGGTGATTTCAACATGAGCACGATTTCCTGGCAGCGAAATCCCCTTGGGGCTTTCTTTCCATGTTCTTCTCGATCTTCTCTTGGCGAACCTTCACGCGAGCTGCTTGATGCATATTGCACCGCTGGGCTCAGACAGATGGTCGGAGTAGAAAACGAGAATAATCGGTCACTTGATTTATGCTTTGTGAGTAACGAGTTGATCGTTGACTGCATGGTCACGCAAGCTCCTGCACCGCTCGTCAAAATCAGAAGGCATCACCTCCCACTGTTGATTAATTTGGAAAGAAAACCATTTCGTTGCTTCCACGATACTTCTGAAAGCGTCATGTATGATTTCAGCCGAGCAAACTTCGACGAAATGGATGGTTTCCTTGCTCATGTCGATTGGAGCGGAATTTTGAGTAATTCGGACGTAAACCTCGCTGCTAGCACCTTGTCCAGTGTTTTGCTATATGCTATTGACCAGTTCGTTCCCAAAAAGCTTAAACGTGAGCCGGTAAAACCCGCTTGGTCAAATGCAGACCTCAAAAACCTGAAAATAATGAAGCAGGCAGCCCTGAGACGTCACAGCAAATTTCGCACGGATTCTACAAGATCATGTTACCTAGAAGCAAACACGACTTATAAGCAACTTAATGATCGCCTCTACAATGCTCACCTAGACCGCCTACAAAGCAACCTCAAATCGAATCCCAAGAGTTTTTGGCGACACGTGAACGATCAACGGAAGGAAACTGGATTACCCTCTACGATGACTAATGGATTACATGAAGCTGATACTACCGCCGCAATTGCCAATTTGTTTCGCTCTCAATTCAGTAGTGTCTTCGTTGATGAACACCTTGACCTGCAGGACATAAACAACGCCACCCGGAACGTCCCAAGCCTTCCTTCAGCCGCACTGCGTTTTGATTTCACTAATGATACGGTCATTGCTGCTGGTAAAGAGCTTAAATCATCCACAGGATGCGGTCCGGATGGTATTCCTCCGCTAGTCATCAAACGTTGTATGAACTCGCTTGCTACTCCAATGTCCTGCGTGTTCAATCTTTCCATGTCAACTGGCGTTTTTCCGGATTGCTGGAAGCAGTCATATGTTTTTCCCGTTTTTAAGAAAGGTTGCAAGAGGACCGTTTCAAACTACCGGGGAATAGCTTCCTTGAGTGCCATCTCTAAGCTCATGGAGAAAATAGTTCTACAACAGTTGGTACAGCGTTTTTCTCATCATGTTTCGCTGGACCAGCACGGATTCATGCCCAAACGCTCAACGACCACAAACCTGACGTGTTTCACTTCGCATTTGATACGACAGATAGAAAATGGTCATCAAGTGGACGCAATCTACACGGATCTTTCCGCCGCTTTTGACAAAATGAACCACCAAATCGCACTCGCCAAATTCGAGAAATTGGGAATGAACAACAGCTTCCTTATCTGGCTTCGCTCCTATTTAATCGGTCGTAGTATGCACGTGAAAGTTGGTGATCATGTTTCTTCCCCGTTTCCAGTACACTCATTGCACAATTATGGGTCACTCAAGGAACAACCATTTCATAATATGAATCGTTTTTCATACAAAAACAACACTTTCGTTATTTTTATTTTATATTCTCCTCTTTGAAACCCCTTTTTATTGTTTTAAATAAAAATATACTTGTAAAATTTACTTTAGGCGGTGAAAATTACTAAAATGTTGGTGAACAATGAAAACCACAATAATGGGTCAAAATTGGCTGTGTAACAATTATGGGTCAATTTGCTGCCTATTATGGGTCACTCAAGAGAAATCGGCTCAACAATAATGTTTTGTCTATTTTATCAATGAATGATCACTTATTCTCGATAGATCAACTATAGTAGAATCCAAAACTGGTCTCAAACCTCTTAACGAAGCGTGTTTTCACGATTTGAAATCAATTTTTCAAAATTGGGACAAATTCTCCAACACAACCACCGATAAACGCCTAAAAGTATGCAATGCCCATGTACGCAGAACTGTCAATATTATGCTGCACAAAAAGTGACCCATAATTGTGTGATTTTCGGTGTTCCTTGGCACAATAATGAGTCACTTAAATTTTGCCTGAAATAAGCTTTAATTAGCTGCAGTCACATGAAATTCTACATTTAGAACGTAAATTATACCTTTGTTCTGGTGACGATACCATTTCGCACATGAAAATCACTAAATCTCGCTTTTACAGAGCTTACGAAAGCAGCGCACGCACTGTCCGTTATTCACAATCGAAGCGTTACTTTGACAGCTAGTTTTGCGCCGAACAAAAAATATTGAAAATATGTATTTTTTGTTGTATTAGCCCATGTGCGATACGTATAGTGACACAAAACAAATCAACTTATGTACGAAAAATAATAATAGCTAACAAAAGCTTGCAATTAATAAGTATTTATCTATTAAAGTGAAAAGTGACTAATAATTGTGTGTGACCCATAATTGTGCAATGACTGTATCATCCGGCGTACCGCAAGGCAGTCACCTCGGTCCATTTCTGTTTCTGCTATATATGAATGATGTCAATTCGATCCTCAACTGCATGAAGCTCTCATATGCCGACGATTTGAAGCTGTACTCCACTATTGCGGAACCCCGCGATGCCGTTTTTTTGCAGCAACAACTGGAAGCTTTTGCTGGTTGGTGTTCTGTTAATCGAATGTCCCTAAATGTGTCGAAGTGCTCTGTCATTTCGTTTATCCGCAAGAAAACAACCTTCCGTTACGAGTACGCTTTGGCAGGAGTACATCTGCATCGTGTATCGACAGTGAAGGACCTGGGGATTCTCCTTGACTCCAAAATGACATTCAAGGACCACGTTGCTTATGCCGTGGGGAAAGCATCGTCGCAGCTTGGCTTCCTTTTCCGCTTTGCCAAGAAGTTCAAGGACGTTTACTGCTTGAAATCGTTATACTGCTCAATTGTACGTCCTATTCTGGAATATTCGGCTGTCGTTTGGGCCCCTACTACGAAAACAGCGTACAGCGAATTGAGCGAATCCAGCGAAAGTTTATTCGTTTTGCCTTACGCCACCTCAGGTGGAGGAATCAGCATGACCTACCGAGTTATGAGAGCCGTTGCCAACTCATACATTTGGAACCTCTCGCTGCAAGGCGCAATGTTGCTCAAGCATGCTTTGTCGGAGACCTCCTGCAGGGCAATATTGACTGCCCATCACTCTTGAGCATGCTAAACATCAACGCACGCCGCCGGAATCTGCGAACACACTCATTTTTACGTCTTCCTTCAGCTAGGACTAATTACGGTCAACACGCACCGATTCGTAGCATGTCCCGTGTGTTCAATAAATGTTATTCTGTTTTTGATTTTAATGCTTCACGTAAGACAAATAAGTGTAGTTTTTAACGTGAATTATGTAAGGTACCGCGTCAGTCTGTAAATGTAAGATAAGTGTCATTGGGGTGACTTGTATTACCTGTTGACTTAGTGTAAATAAATAAATAAATAAATGTGAGCCTTGGGGTACTCCCGAAGTAACCTGAATTGGATTAGATTTTTGCTCTTTGAATTTTACTATTTGCTGACGATCAGTTAAACATGACTTAATCCAGGTAAGGAGACTTATTTCAATTCCCATTTTTTCAAGCTTGTGAATCAACATAGGAATGTCAAGTTTATCGAAGGCTTTACTAAAGTCAGTGTAGAGTGCCTCAACATGTTTACCGTTATCCATTACATTCAATGAGTAATTTACAAATTCTAAAAGGTTGGTAGTAGTTGAACGACCTTTAAAAAAGCCGTGTTGAGCGTTTGTTATCCGATTTTTTATTTGACCAAACATAGTTTTATTAATGATTGACTCGAAAAGTTTTGGAATACATGAAATAATTGCAATGCCACGATAGTTGCGGACATCAGCTTTTTTGCCTGACTTATAAATTGGTATTAGGAAGGATTTTTTTCCATTCCCTAGGAAAAACACCAGAATCGGGTGACATATTAAATAACCAAAATAAAGGAGTTGTGAGCTCGATTGCCAAATTATTCATTAATACTGGTGGTATTCCATTTGGTCCTGGCCCTTTATTGCCGTCTAAATTCTTAAGACCTAGCAAAATGTCTTGAACATTATTATGGCTATCACCAACATCTCTCGAAAATTCAGGAAAATGTGAAAAATACGCGAAATCACGATCATTGTCTGAGAAATTCGAATAAGTTTCTTGAAAAATGTTACAAACAGATTGCAAATTTCTTCAGAATTATTTCCTTCTTTTTCATCTAATGTCATTTTTGATGGAAAGCTACATGATTTTAGTTTAGTCTTGACGTAATTGAAGAAGTTCTTAGGACACGATTTGATTTCATTTTCTGTTTTTAGATTGTACTCAGTAAAGGCTGTAGAAATAGCAACATTAAGTTGATCACATATATCCAAATATTTCACCAAATTGGCATGATTTCCATTAATTCTATAAGCTTTATGTGCTTTTTGCTTACGATTTTTAAGATTTATGATTTGCCTATTAAACCAAATGGGATTCTTCGAATCGAAACTTCTACGCTTCCTAATAACCGGGATTTCTTCCTGAATAATTTCCCGTAACAACTTATAAAAACTTCTACAGCAGTTTCAATATTGTGTTGATTTTTCAAGACAGATTGCCCTATTTAGTTTTTGTCTGATATTAGAATAATTTGCTCTGCTGTAATCGAAAACATTTTCGTAAACACTTTCATCGGGGAAGTGATTTTTATGCAGAAACACAGAACACTCGATTGCTGTGTGAAAAGCCTCGTTTTTCCACAAAGGCACTAAAGACTCATTTACGCAAAAGTCTTCATCAATGTTTGTCAATAAAAAATCTAGATAACAATTTCGCCTGTTTTTAACATGATTGATTTGATTAAGACCTAGGCATGCAATCTTCTCAAAAATGAATTGTAATGTTTCATTCTCCCCTATGACTGGTAAAAGGATACTCTCATTTTCGAAATCTGGAATGAAATCGACACTGTTCTGATTAAAATCACCGTAAAGGTGTACTTTATATTCGGGAGGTAGTTTAGATAGGATTTATTCCGCTGCATGGAGAAGACTTCGTATGTAGATTTACAAGCTTGTTCTGGGGGAAAGTAAACTGTTGCAAAAATATGAATATCACCATTAAAATTCGCTTTAACCCACACATGTTCGAATTCTCTGAATTTGGGTGAGATAATGATTTCGGAATTAAAATTGGAGGAGATAGCAACGAGTACTCCTCCACCCGATTTTTTCTGTGTCAAGTTAAAATCACGATCACTACGGAAAACATTATAGTTACTACCAAAAATTTCTTCACTTTTAACGCTGTCATTCCAACTTGTTTCGGTTCCTAAAATAACCAAAAATGAGGAGCTTAAAATATTTTTATGAATGTCGCTCATTTTTGATGCGCTTTTCATGCGATTAAAATTTTGACAATAAATTAGGATTTCTGTAACTGAAGAAATTAATGGTAATATGCTATTCACGTTTGAACTTGACGGTGAATTGTCATAATTAAAACTAATTACCCAAGTAATTACCTCTCTTTGCTGAAGAAAAGTGCTCAAGTCCAGTTCAGCTTCACCGAGTTCTAGTGTAGGATCGTTGTCAACCTTCGAAGGTTCCGTCAGTTCCATTGAAAACACGAATGGCTGCATGCACCGCATGCTTCGCAGGTTGCAGCTAATGAAGTTCTTGGTGCCATCCGGTTCGGGGGAGGTACTGCAACGGGACGCTGATGTGCTTCATTCAATGGATGTGGGTTTAAAATTTCTCCTCGTTTAAACTGGATTGTCGGTCGATAGCTCGTTGGCGGTCTTGAAAAACGATCCTTCGCTGCCGCAAGCAGTTCTCTATCCGATAGTAGTTCACGATTCCGTTGATTATAATTAGTACGCGCATTGTAATCCCGTTGTCGGTCGGGTCTGCCATTGCCATTATTCGTGGGTGCTGGGCGATTTGATTGTTTTCGTTCATTACGTCGGGCCTGTTTCTTGCGCCTCTTAGCTTTATCAGCTGAATTACTGCATTGAGTTCGGTATGTAGACTGGGGGAGGTATCTATAGATGCAATGTCTGCGTTAGGTGCTGGTATCATGTTCGCCGATATCGCTTTCAACTCGTTGAATATGTCAAGTTCAAACATCGGGTTATTCCGCATAGGCTCCAAAGAAGTGATGTCCAAAGTCAAAGATGACAGCTCCCTTACGTCCTTGCTCAGAGTTTTGACCTCGTCGGATAAAATTGTTACCATCGATTTCACAGCCGTAGATATGTTTTGTTTTGATGACTCACGCTCCTTATCAAACAGTGCGGTAATGACACATTCCACGCACTTCTACGCCAAGGGTGTGAAATTTCAAAGTGGTTGTTTTGCCCCAATCTTTCAATTATATGAAAAAGGGTAGATTCAATCTTCGGAAAACCAATTGTTTTACTTAAAATTTGACTGGTAACGTATTTAACCTTCCAGCGCGCGCGCCATCAAACAACCGAAACTGCACCGCGCTCGCGCTGTATACACTCTTAAAAAATTAGGAATTTACACGTGACGTAAATCATCTTCGTTCGTAAACACCTCATGACTGAATGGCAAATTTGATTCAATTTTACATCCATCATGTAAGTTCGAGTTGGTTGCACAAGATATCAACAAACCTATCTGACCAGATAGGTAGAAACAGTTTTACATTTATCATGTGTCTCACAACTTGGTGATACAGCCTAGAGGTATAGTGCGTGCTTCTCAATCAGCGGACCAGAGTTCGATTCCAGTTCAATATTTTACTTACATATGTTTTATCCCCCGCTTCGGTTCTAGCGATTGCTAGCTCGACTTTATTTGTGTGATAAAAAAGACGTAAATTTGTGTCAAACGGGCCGCTCCTTTTATGTGCATCCAAGTGAACTTAAATTTACATGATTTTTTCTAAGAGTGTACGAAAAGCGAGGTTTTTTGGTAGTGTTGTACTTTTTACAACAGCGCGCGCGCTGAAGGGTTAAATAGCTAGGTGAAGTAATAGCATTTTATGTAAGAAAAATGAAATTTTTCATTGATAATTGTCAAATATGCCTGCTTGCATGTTAAAGTTCGCAAATACTACACCTATTTTTTGTTAATGTAGTATAATAATGTATATTCTGAACACCGAAATAAAACTTTTCATAAAAATTGGTTTTGATATGTTTTAAGCACTTTTTGCAATAGCCGCAATTTAATGGTATCCCGTTACGAAAATAGCACATTTTTTGTAATAAAGAATTTATTACGAACTTTAGAAAAATGATTTTCAGGATTTTCTTAGAACTCGTTGAGACCTTTCTTCCAACATATGGGTTACCTTGATCGACGCATTATCTTAGGCGATACAGTGGGTAAGTAGAAATGGTGTCCCGTTACGAAAATTTTAGAGACATTCATAAGTGGATAAATAAGTTTGGTTTGATCAAATATTTAACCAAAAATCTGTAACCATGATGAAATGATACTATAAGGTGTTTATATTTTCATTATTCTTCTTGGTGTAATGCCCCTACTGGAACAAAGCCCGCTTTCCAGCTCTACGTAAACAAAGGGCAGGTATTATGGTGGATCAGTATGAAAAGTGATATTTTATTAAGTTTTGTGGTGACAGCATACTCTTTAAATATTTTAACCTTTTTAACATGTCCTATGAATTACCACTATGATGTATGAAAAGGTTTATGGAATCACACAACGTTCACAAATTGAAGATCCCGAAGTGATGGTTGGCATTCCTTCTTTATCCCATTAATCGCCGTATAATTTACTTTTATGACGACAAACATATTTTGTAGCTTATGCTCTTATTGAAAAAAAAATGTAAAATGCATCACGAATATGGCGTTGCATTACTTTTTGTGACTACACAAATTAGTAACCATTGATTGAAAGTCTAGCGACCTCCCTCTTGCCGTTTTGATTATCAATCTTTTTTCTTCTCCGTTTGTTTGTATCGTTACTGGTTGTGAATAGCTAAATGTCAACGGAAAGCCCCCATAATCCCATCCCTTCCAAAAAAAACATTGTTCTCTTACATCTCGACCAAACGGCGAGTTTGACGGTTCCCCAAAACTAACATAGTATAGAAGAGAAATCCCCTTAAAAATGTAAAATTTATTTCTAATGAAATTTGGTCCCTTATTCCCAAGGCGCATGGGCCTTCAAAAAAGTATTAAAGCAACATGCGACACATGTTTGAAAAGACTGTGTTGGAAGAATGTACTATAGATCACGTACCCGACCCCCGATACCTCATTTTCAAAATTCTGGCATTTCGTCAATTTTCATTCGATTTTTTTAAGTCGCCCTCGACCGATCATAAATTGGTGCTCATTTATTACACTCAAATAGCCATGCAGTATCTGGAACCATTCCGGAGATATTCCGGATTGTACTGGGGTCAGGGGGTGGGGAAGGGGTCTGTTTTGTCAAATGGCTAAAAGTGATTATTTCGTGTGTGTTGTGTTTTAGAGGCTCCCGCGGAACCTGCTCCAGGTGAGGCCATATCAGTTGATACATACTTAAGTCAATTTTTTCTATCCCATTCTTTCGAAATCATGAAGATTGATACGTCACTCGGCATGTTTTGGTTGCAAACCTGAAATGTTCCCGATGACACCCTTGTGGAACCTGTGCTATATGTTCCGGGGTGGCCATATTAGTTGATACATACTTCAGTCTATCGTTTCTGACTCAGTCATTCGAAATCATGAAGATTGATATGTCACACGGCATGTTTAGGTTCAAAACCAGAAGTGTCCCCAATGAGGCCCCGCGGAACCTGTCACGGGGATCCGGATGGGTCAACTTATTCAAATCTGGTTATAGCAGTTGTGTTTCACTGATCGCAACAAAAATTTCGCTGAAAATCGATGGTTCAAGCACAACAACACACGAAATAATCACTTTTAGCCATTCCCAGCACAATCCGGAATATCTCCGGAATGGTTCCGGATATTGCATAGCCACTTGAGTATAATAAACTAGCACCAATTTACGATCAATTAAGGGTGACTTAAAAAAAAAAAAATCGGATAAAATTTGACGAAGCGCCAGCATTTTTAAAATGAGTTGTCGGGGGTCGGATACGTGAAGGTTAAATAAACCTCGAAACAGGTTCCCCAGGACCCATTCCGATGGCCACCATAGGGCCAGAGCGGGTTTGAAAGCCTATTTGTGTCCTGCCGGACAGCTACCATCTGTCTGTAAAACATTGCCGAATACACCAACATTCTATCTGGCAAAGCATTTGATCTACAACTAGATGTCTTTAGCCGTAACGGGACACCATTTGCAAAACACTGTTTTCGCGCGAGCATAACGCTGCGCTCCCAAAACTAAATCAAGAATATTTCCTAAACTATACATTTCTCAGTAAAACTCTCTTCGGCAATCTTGTTCACATCAATCTAAAGAAGAAATGTCTAGAATACTCTTTTATTCAAAACCTCATAACAGAGCTGATATACGCATTTCAGTTTGAAAATTTTAAAAAGAGGATTTCTGCGATTTTTACGAAATGTAACATGTTATATAAAGTAAATTGGAACCAAAACCCCGTAGAACAATTGCATCAGGAAGTACATCTAGTAAGCTTGTTATAAAACCTATTAAACTATAGGGGGATTCACTTAACAGCGTAAACTGATTAAACTGATTAAACGTCGCGATCACCAAGGCAATCTTTGATTATTTTATTCGTAAAATCATGAAACATTTCAAATAAGCAGAAAATCATGGCTTACGCTGCAATTTGAACCATTTAGTGAATACCCCTTATGTATATGGTCATGAACATTATATTTGATTGCAGACGTCATTTGTTCACGAAAGTTAGTTCCTCGCGGGGTCCCGTTACGCTGGAATGTGTCTAATATGATTCTTGACGGTGTTCACGTTGCCAGTGAAACAGCTACTTTTCGCCATCGCAAGCTGATTTTTTATCTCCGTAACTAGCAGTTCCAGGCGGTCAACGGCTTCATCGATTACGCCCATGTTACTTTGTTTAATTGAGGTGCGATGAATCACCTCCGTGTTTTTGTTGATCTGTGCCGTTAGTATTTCTTGTTGATCAACAAGTGACTTCAGATCTAAACTAGTGGCTACAATGTTTTGGCAGAAGCTGCAGCACGGCAACACGAACGATGAGGTATCCGTTCTTCTGTCCTTTTTACAAAGCGAGCATCTTTGCACATTTATGCCAATACACGCGGGATAAAATTGACGCGAACACCCTATGCATGACCACAGAGTTAAGTCAGCGGCAGTTTCTGACAGACAAATTTCGCAGCTCATTTTAACTTACACTTGATTACACGATACGTACGACCGAAAATAAAAATGAAACGTATGCTACAATTAAAAAGGTGCGCGACCGGGAGCGATTAAAAAACGCGTCCGAACTGATTGACGATCGATTATTGTATTAGGAGCAGAATTTGTGTATGTGTAACTCTTACACATTTTATGAGTGGTTTGAAAATTATGCATTTATGAGTAGGTCTTGCACATTTTAGTGCTGAGCGGTGGATCTGGTCCTATTCAAAACAACGAGGAGCAAAGCAAACGCGTGACGGTTTTGAAAACACACCTGCCACCGGCTTCTTGCAAATTGTTGCATAAATTACTTAGTTTATGCTTGTTTTAAAAATCAATAAAAAATGAAAATTCGAAAAAATAGTTAGAAAAATTAGTCTATCCTTGCAAATTTTGAGGCTGGACGTCAATTTCCTACTGAAAAATTATATTAGAAAAAAACAAAAGACAAGGTTCTAAAATATATCCATGGTGAATATTGCTCTCAGTGTATTCTGCAAATCGACACTGATTTTTCATTTGGGCCTAACAGACATTTCCGAGTACTCTTCATCGATCCTCTCTTTGTGTTATCACAGAATGTGTATTCAGTTTTGGTTGGAATGCGAAGAAGTCGACTACATGTTGCTATAGACACAAAAAGAAAGAGAGAGTCGACGATGAGAAATCGATCAAGTCAGTTAGGCCCTTATGAAAAATCATTGTCATAATATCCTCAAACATTTTCGAATGCATCATTTCAATCCAACGATCCGTTTCGAGTTAGATTTTTTGAAGAAGGTTTTTTGATACGCCCTTTCCAAAAGTTCGGTGATGAACATTGCAAAACTATTGATGTGAAAATCATTTTTGGATAGAAGCTCATACATGAGCAAAACTTCATTTGAATTGTTAAAGGTCACGTCTACGTAATTAGTGCGTTGAGCTGGAAATGCTCTATCTATATACATTGACCTGTATTTCAGCTTAATGCTACAAGTTTGTCACACTCCGTGTGAGCCTAAACTCGAAAATCATTACGAAGCAAGAAAAATGCTCACAATAAGCACTTGGTGCGACAAGCTGCAATCATACATCACGAGACCGTGCGTAACTACCAGCAGTGGTAGTGAACTTTTCCTTTTTCATACCACATCCATCACTAACTACCAGTAGGTAACCAGGAGAACCACTAACGCCCGTGGCTTGACCACTCAAAGTCAAACAGTGGCAAGTTTCATCATATTCGCGTGCCTTCTTCTCGATCGTGATGTGTCATGGTCCTGGCGATGAATGTGCAGTACCGTAAAATAGGGTTACTTTGGAAGTTTTTTAGTATGTATATTTGTACATTTTGTCATCATTCTTTTCCTGTTCTTTTAAGTTGTTTTCATTTCTTATCCTGTTTTTACACAAGTTCTGCAATATCTGTTAGCAATTTCAATTAGAGATTAAATATGTTTGATTTTGTTACATAGGGGAAATTACCTATTCTCGGTCGTTTTGTTCTCCTCGTCTTTGGGGGTTTTTGAAACCTATTGATCTCAGAGTTGGTCTTAAATCCTTCCCAACTAAGCTGAATTATATGGCCAAGTTTCAGGCAATTTGGCTGACAAAAACCCCCTATGACGAAGGGAACAAACCTGCCGATAATACCCATTGTCACCCTAATTTATTTAATAATGGCAAAAATATAAACGACTCATAAGAAAGTGATCATTCGTCATAAATAATTCCAAAAGTCCCAGTGAAGAAACAGGGGTGTAAGCAGTAATAAATAACAAAAGTTCCATAAACAAATAGAAAAATGCATAAATAAATCAAAAGTTCCCATAAATAATTGATTTTTGAGCAATTAAAAACGTCAAAAATGCAATGAATAATTCAACTGTTGCAATAAAAAAAGCCAATTTTCCCACCAAAAAACTTCGAATTTTCCATAAATAAAACCGATTTTTCCATAATAAATTGGGAAATTCACAATAAAAAAATATCTAAAAAGCAATAAATAATTCAAAAAGTGCAATAACAAAAAAATAAATTATCAATAAATGTCAAAAAACGAGCAATAAACGTAAATGCATTTTCAGCCAAAAATTACATAGACCATGCGGCGAAGCCGCATAGAGGATTGAGGAACTGAGGCGGCAGAAGGCCGCCGAAGTTTCCGATATCCGATGCACCGCAACTGCATCGATTCGGTTCTAGGCAAACCACAGATTCAAGAATTTGCCCGGTATAATGCAAACATAGATGTTATCCCTTTTTTTAGGTCCGACGAGCGATAGCGAGTTCGGACAGCAAGCAATTGCTTGGTAAATTGCAATCATAGTTACGTAAGCTTTTCAGTCGATTCAATCATATAAGTGCGATTCAGCATTTCACTGTCTCATACTTTTCTGCATTTGTTTTTCATGGGTAATTTCGTCATTTTTTATTGCATTTTTTGAATTTTTTATTGCTTTTTCGATATTTTTTTATTGTGAATTTTCTAATTTATTATGGAAAAATCGGATTTATTTATGGAAAATTCGAAGTTATTTGGTGGGAAAATTGGCTTTTTTTATTGCAACAATTGATTTATTCATTGCATTTTTGACGTTTTTTATTGCTCAAAAATCAATTATTTATGGAAACTTTTGATTTATTTATGCATTTTTCTATTTGTTTATGGAACTTTTGTTATTTATTACTGCTTACACCCCTGTTTCTTCACTGGGACTTTTCGAATTATTTATGGGAAATTTTGTATTTATTATGGAACGTTTAATTGTCTGCCTTTAATAATTTTACTTATTGCTAACTTTTAGATGTTTATCAGTGTATGGAAATTTTTGGCCGCTATGAAACAAGAATGCTTCCAACTCTTAAAAACACGCTTCAATAAGAGAGCAAAGGCCAGATTTAAATAAAATATACGATGCTTCCCACACTGTCCAAGTTAGCTCGTTTAACGGTACACTGAAATGGAAATGCTTTAAACGCCGCCATGCGAATACCGCCGCCCAGCAACAACACATGATGGTCCATCGGGATAAAAAGTAATAAACGCTAATGAAATTATCAGGCCCCACGTTGCGAGATCAACCAACAACCCACTGGGAAACGACCTTCCAATTGACGAGCATGACGACGCACTCTATTGTAGTGGAGATTTTTCCGCCACTTGATCAATATAAATCAATACCATCCAGCGAGCGTACAAGTTTGGGACGGAAAACTTTTTCACATCTCTCCCGTTGATTGACTAATGGTCGGAACACTTTCCCAAAGTGAAGCACTGATAAATCTTCTTTTCCATTTAAATGTCGCCCCGCTGGGTGTCAATAATTGCGACGACGTCGTCGTGCGCACAATGCGCCGGCGGAAATGTTGAGAAACTTTCGTATTTTTGCTTTCTGTGGAGACGATTCCCCTTGATGATATCCTTCAATGCTGGGTTCCTTCATGTGAAAAACAAATCTTAAGAATGAAGCAAAACGGAATGGTGTTGTTTGTTTGCGGAAGGTTTGCTTTCGAATGAACGGTTGTAGGTATACGTAAAAAGTAAGTGAATACAGTCGTTCAACGAAAATTGGATTGCTTTCCTATCTGATGTTACACGATGATCATATCTGGGAAATCCATCTGGTTCGGATTGGGGTTTCGCATCCTCTCTTCATTTTTGTGTGTAATTTCATTGATGGAATGTAACTAATATATGCATAATCAAATACGGCACTGGCCAACAGAATCAAAAAATTGGATTGTTAAGTATTGCCCAGGAACACATTGGCATAGAAGAGTGGCGAAGAGTAGGCTTTCCTAGAAAATCTTTGTATAATGGTTGATAATTAAGAAAGGGTAAATAGGGTTTCATCCGAAACAAAATAGAACATTTGTATCGGAATCCTAGAACCCAAATGTTGAATGCATCTTTAAGATAGTTCACCCTTATGCTGACCGATGCTCGCTATTTGTTGAACAGTTTGCTCCGGTAAACGACATTTTAAATTATCTGTTAAATATACATTTGTCAGATTTTCATTTTAAAATTTCGTGGAAGTTTCAGAAGGATTTCGAGAAGGTTCTCGGTTCTTTTAAGCTTTCAAGGGTGTGTCAGAGATTGTTTCAAAGGAAATTCAGTGCGTATCAAGGATTTTTGGAGGGTTTCGAAGGGGTTCCCGACAGATTGAGGGGGGGATAAAGGGGAATTCAAGAAAGTTTCGGGGGTTTCAAAACAGGTTTTTTGAAATACCCCTGAAACCATCTGCAAACCCTTTGAAACCTTCTGGAATTCTTGGGAGCTTCCCTGACATTCCTTAAGACCCAATGAGTCCCCCCTGTAACACCCCTGAAACGCATCAGAAACCCTCTGAAACCTCCTGAAGCATCTATGGAACGGTTCTGAGATCTCTTGAAACCCCTTGGAAATCCTCTCCTGAAACCCACTTTGGACTTCCTAGCTTGCTATTTGATGAAAACATTCGCGAAATGATGCGATTTGCTTTCGATATACGCTTTCACCCATCCTCGCTTTATTCAATCAACCTCCCATACGAGTAGCACACGAACGGACTCAACACTGATCAGCATAGTTGACTCTTCCTTTTCGCCGTTGAGCCGTTGCGTTCTAACCAAGCATCTCTTTTCATCGCTTTCGATGCTTTTCGACAGCTTATTGCGAAGCATCGTTGGCTGGAAGCTTTATTAGTATGGTATCGGTACATGCGAATGTTTCTTCTGTGTGCGTGTCGAGCGTTCGTGCCGTAGCTTCGCAAACCAACCTATTCGGTATGATTCGGCTGTTCGGGCGAGCGTGTGGCGGCACAGTCAGATGTGTGCAAAATCGTTTGTGATTTACATCATGTTCGTTTTGCCACCTCTTTGCTGCTGGTCATCGCTGATCAGTGCACAGTTCAATCGCACTCGATAAATATACAGTTGATGAGTTGTGATGAGCACTAGTGAGGTGATAATTTGCATCATTGCCTGGAACACTCATCGAACGCCTCTGAAACCCGCTGAAACCCAATGAATGCCCATGAAACCCCCTGATATTCTTCGGAACGATTCTAAACCCGCCTGGAACACCCAGAGAAGACCCTTGAAACCACTTGAAACCCCATGGATCTTTCATAAAACCCCCTGTAGCACCCCTAAAATTGCTTGTAAACCCTAGGTAAACTCCAAGCTTGGAATGTCCTGAAACGTATTCCGTTAATAGTTCGCGAAAAGTTGATTCGCTTTTGGCACTTCTGTATCTGATACACAATGTGCTTCCTCGAAGAGCATTTGAAGTCGAACCAGTTGCCGAGATATTGAGATGACATGCTATGAGTGATTGTCTTACCCATCAGATGGAGCGGAAACTTTGCCGGTTTGTGTATTTTAGAAAAGACAACCATCTCAGTTTTCTCCGGAGAGAACTCGATACCCAGCTTGAGAGCCCAAGTAGACAAATTGTCCAAAGTATCCTGTAGTGATCTTTGCAGATCAACTGCTATTGATCCCGTCACAGAAACAACACAGTCATTCGCAAGCTGTCTTAACGTGCAATTTTCCATGAGACAATCATGTATGTCTCTGACATAAAAATTGTAAAGAAGGGGGCTTAGACATGAACCCTGGCGGAGACCCATGTAGCTAATTCGTGAAACTGTCAAGTCACCATGAGCAAATCTCATCTGCTTCTCAAACAACAAATTATACAAAAAGATGTTTAAAATTGGTGAAAGGCCACTTTCGTGCAGTTTGTCGGAAAGAACATCGACACAAAATAAATCAAAAGCCCCCTTAATATCCAAAAACACTGAGCCCATTTGCTGCTTTTGAGCAAAGGCAAGCTGAATTTCTGAAGAAAGTAACGCAAGACAGCCGTTCGTCCCTTTGCCTCTGCGGAAACCAAATTGCGTTTCTGACAACATGCCCCTCGATTCAACTTATTTGTCCAGTCGAAAGAGAATCATCTTCTCCAACAAATTCCGTAGGCAAGACAACATCGCGATTGGACGGTACGAATTATGATCTGACGCGGGTTTCCCGGGTTTTTGAACAGCTACAATGTATCAAACAATTGTCCGTACAGCATTTTTTTGGTCAAAAAAATATTCCATTCAAATGATTATAACTTTTTTATGCATCAATCAAATATGCTGTAATTTTTAATAAACCTCATAAGATTTTTGAATACATTTTTAAAACAATATATCTCAATATGTACTCGATGAAACTTTTTCAATTTTTTTTGTGATACAGCTGATATCTTAAGTGCCCCACACAATGCATACGTTTGCGTGTGCGTGACAGTAGTTTGACACATTTCCCATGGGAAAACTGTCAAAAAAACGCAAACCTCGACGGAACGGACGCTATGTGTTCCAGGCTTTAGGCTTTCATATCCAGCTTCGTTTAAGGTTTTATATTCACTACAAAAAATATGAAAAATCTGTATATGTTCAGAGTGTTATTTGGAAATTTATCATATTTTGATCAATAAAAGTGCCAAGTGTTTTCTACGTTTTGAAACTCTCTTAATGTAATATTTTTTATACAGGACCTACTAAACTACATATGAAGAGCAGGTCCTATGTATTTTTTGTTCAGTCAATGCACTTTTATTGGTGAAAAACGTTTGGCAGATTATATGTGCAAAATATGGGGTCTTCAGTTAGCCTAGTGGTTAAGGCTACGGATCGCCAATCCGGAGACGGCGGATTCGATTCCCGTTCCGGTCTTAGTTGGGATGTAGAGCCATGAAGAAGAAGAAGAAGAAGAAGAAGAAGAAGAAGAAGAAGATGTGCAAAAATATGGTAAATTTTAAAAAATCGTCAACTACATAAGCACATTTTTTATTTTTTTTTGTGGTGAATATAAAACCTCAAAAGTAGCTGCATATGGAAGCCTTAGGTATCAACTGTACTTACCTTACCGGTCAGGCTAAGGCCGGGGTGGCCTCTGCTGTACATAGTAGCCGCCTCCATTCCACTCGGTCCATGGCTGTTTGTCTCCAGTTCCGCACTCTGCGTAGGGTCCGCAGATCGTCCTCCACTTGGTCGACCCACCTAGCTCGCTGCGCTCCACGTCTTCTTGTACCGGTCGGATGACTCTCGAGAACCATTTTAGTCGGGTTGCTATCCGACATCCTGATGACGTGACCCGCCCACCGTAGCCTCCCGAGTTTCGCGGTGTGGACGATGGTTGGTTCTCTCAGCAGCTGATGCAGCTCGTGGTTCATTCGCCTTCTCCAAGTCCCGTCTTCCATCTGCACTCCGCCGTAGATGGTACGCAACACCTTCCGTTCGAAAACTCCAAGGGCGCGTTGGTCCTCTGCACGTAGGGTCCATGTTTCGTGCCCATAGAGGACGACCGGTCTAATCAGCGTTTTGTAGATGGTTAACTTCGTGTTACGGCGAACTTTATTCGATCATAGAGTTCTGCGGAGTCCAAAGTAAGAACGATTTCCTGCCACAATGCGCCTCTGAATTTCTCTGCTGGTGTCGTTGTCGGCGGTCACCAGTGAGCCCAAGTACACGAATTCTTCAACCGCCTCGATTTCATCACCGTCGATATGAATTCGGGGTGGCGGGCGCGGTGATTCCTCCCTGGAGCCCTTTGCCATCATGTACTTTGTTTTCGACACATTAATGACTAATCCGATTCGCCTGGCTTCACTCTTTAGTCGGATGTACGTTTCCGCCATCGTCTCAAATTTACGAGCAATAATATCAATATCATCGGCGAAACCAAGCAGCTGAACGGACTTCGTGAAAATCGTCCCACTCGTGTTTATCCCCGCTCTTCTTATTACACCCTCCAAAGCAATGTTGAACAGCAAGCACGAAAGACCATCACCTTGCCGTAACCCTCTGCGAGATTCGAAGGGACTCGAGAGTGTCCCTGATACTCGAACTACGCACATCACTCGATCCATCGTCGCCTTGATCAACCGTATCAGTTTATCCGGGAATCCGTATTCGTGCATAATCTGCCATAGCTGTTCTCGATCGATTGTATCATACGCCGATTTGAAATCGATGAACAAGTGATGTGTGGGCACGTTGTATTCGCGGCATTTCTGCAACACCTGGCGGATGGCGAACATCTGGTCCGTTGTAGCGCGTTCACCCATGAATCCAGCCTGATATTGCCCCACGAACTCTCTTGCAATCGGTGATAGACGGCGGCATAAAATTTGGGAGAGTACCTTGTAGGCAGCGCTCAGTAGTGTGATCGCGCGATAGTTCCCGCAATCCAACTTGTCGCCCTTTTTGTAGATGGGACACACGATACCTTCCATCCATTCCTCCGGTAATACTTCCTCCTCCCAAATCTTGGTAATGACCCAGTGTAGTGCTCTCACCAGTGCTTCTCCACCGTATTTTAGAAGCTCGCTTGGTAGTTGATCTGCTCCAGCGGCTTTGTTGTTTTTCAACCGGCCAACCTCCTCCTCAATCTCTTGAAGGTCAGGGGCCGGAAGTCTTTCGTCCTGTGCACATA
Organism: Aedes albopictus; assembly: GCF_035046485.1. Taxonomy (NCBI): domain Eukaryota; kingdom Metazoa; phylum Arthropoda; class Insecta; order Diptera; family Culicidae; genus Aedes; species Aedes albopictus. The sequence continues at coordinate 109,192,903 of NC_085138.1, read as the reverse complement.
CTCCTAGATCTGTTACCACGCCACCTTCGGTACTTGCAACGTCGCCATTGAGGTGCTCATCGTAGTGCTGCCGCCACCTCTCGACCACCTCACGCTCGCTCGTGAGAATATTCCCGTGATTATCTCGGCACATGTCGGCTTGTGGCACAAAGCCTCTGCGCGAGCGGTTCAGCTTCTCGTAGAACTTTCGTGTGTCCTTAGCGCGGTACAGCTCTTCCATCGCTTCGCGATCTCGTTCTTCCTGCTGGCGCTTCTTCATCCGGAAGACTGAGTTCTGCCTGTTCCGCGCCTGTTTGTAACGTGCCTCATTCGCTCTCGTACGGTGTTGCAGCATTCTCGCCCATGCTGCATTCTTCTCGTTTTTCAACTGTTCACATTCGCCGTCGTACCAGTCGTTTCTGTGATTCGGAGCCGCGAAACCTAGTGCTGTAGCCGAGGTACTACCTATGGCGGATCGGATGTCCTTCCAGCCATCTTCAAGTGTAGCTGCGCCAAGCTGCTCTTCCGTTGGTAGGGCCACTGCTAACTGCTGCGCGTAGTCTTGAGCCACTTCTACGTTACGAAGTTGCTCGATGTTGAGCCGCGGCGTTCGACTTCGACGCGTGGTGATAACTGTCGAAAGTTTTGAGCGCATGCATACGGCGACTAAGTAGTGATCCGAATCTATATTCGCACTGCGGTATGTGCGGACGTTGGTTATATCTGAGAAGAATTTACCGTCGATTAGAACGTGGTCGATTTGGTTTTCTGTTTGATGGTCGGGTGATCTCCAGGTGGCTTTGTGGATATCTTTGCGGGGGAAGAAGGTGCTTCGGACTACCATACCACGGGAGGCTGCAAAGTTTACGCATCGCTGGCCGTTATCATTCGATACGGCGTGCAGGCTGTTTCGCCCGATTACCGGTCTGTACATTTCCTCCCTTCCTACCTGCGCGTTCATGTCGCCGACAACGATTTTCACGTCACGCGGCGAGCAACCATCGTATGTTTGCTCTAACTGCGCGTAGAACGCTTCTTTCTCGTCATCGGGTCTCCCTTCGTGTGGGCAGTGGACGTTGATGATGCTGTAGTTGAAGAAACGGCCCTTAACTCTCAACATGCACATCCTTGCGTTGATCGGCTGCCACCCGATCACACGTTGTCGCATCTTGCCCAACACTATAAATCCTGTTCCCAGTTCATTGGTGGTGCCACAGCTTTGGTAGAAGGTAGCCGCTCGATGCCCGCTTTTCCACACTTTCTGTCCAGTCCAACAAAGTTCCTGCAACGCCACGATGTCGAAGTTGCGGGGATGTAGTTCGTCGTAGATTATCCTGTCACATCCTGCGAAACCTAGTGACTTGCAATTCCATGTTCCAAGTTTCCAATCGTAGTCCTTATTTCGTCGCGTGGGTCTTTGCCGATTGTATCGAGTCGTATTTTCTCCTATGTTATTCGCAATGGGGATTTTTACGGGTGGCTTATTGGGCCTACGCCAACACTCCTGTCTCGCCGGAGGGCCATCGTGCCAGTTCTGTTTAACGTCCCAACCAACACTGGGACGACCACGCTGATGGGGCTACCACCTTGGATCTAGCTGGGCGTGGTGCAGCGTTTCTTACTCAGCCGCTGGATGCCAGAACAGACGCTGTTTGAGCCGCACCTCCTTGGTGAACAGACACTCGGATCGTACCTCCTCAATCTAGCTGAAGTCAGAAGGACAACAGTGCCCAGGCTGCACTACCAGCTAAGCACACAACTCTTAGCTGGCGGTCTTTGTCATCGCTTGACCCGTGGAAGCATGAGGTAGGAACTTGTGAGGACCAGAGCTATATTGGATGCTCTCCTTATCGACTCACCGTTTTGCAGCCCAACTGTATCAACTGTAACACACAAAAAAATGAAAAAGTTTCATCGAGTACATACAGAGATATAATGTGTTCAAAAATCTTATAAGTATTTCTAAAAGTTCTATAACTTTCAGAAAACTTCTTCGATCTCGCTCAAAATTTTACCAATGGAGCTTTAATATATGATTCATGATTTTTCAAAATTTCAAATAGGACAAATACGGACAATTGTTTGATACACTGTATCACCCTCACCTGTCTCCAATCATCCGGAACGATGTTGTTATCCAGGAACTGATTGAACAAGTTCAACAAGCGCCTCTTAGCGACGTCGGGGGAGGTTTTTAAGCAAGTTTAACTTGATTCGAACTAATTGGGACCTTTACCGCTTCTATTTAATGAATGAAAATTCATATGCAGGTGAGCAGATCTTGTCTGTTTCACAGTTGGAAAATGCCTCTGATGAGATTATTGATAAAATGATCTCATCATATCATGCTAGCTGCCCAATCCGACAGAGGTCATCTAACAGGGATGTCCCTTGGTGGAATGATAAGCTGGTAGAACTGAGGAGGAAATCTAGACGGTTGTTCAATAGAGCAAAAGTTACATCTGATTGGGTTCAGTATAAACAAGCCCTTACAGAATACAACAGAGAATTGAGGCTAGCCAAACGGAAGGATTGGAGACGGGTATGTGAAGACATCAATAACGCTCCTACAGCTGCAAGGCTTCATAAAGTCCTTTCGAAAGACCATTCAAATGGTCTTGGCAGTCTTAAAACGGAAGATGGCAGTTTTACTGTTGACTCTTCTGAAACATTGTAAATCATGATGAGAACTCACTTCCCAGGGTCGATTCCTTGCTCGGATGAAGAACAGGACTCAGATAAGGTAAGACATGCATGGTCGACCAATGCCTATCAAAAAGCTTGTGAATACTTCACGCCGTCGAGGATCGAATGGGCACTGAGTTCTTTTCAACCTTTCAAATCTGCCGGGAAAGATGGAATTTTCCCAGCTTTACTTCAACAGGGAAAAGAGGCGCTTTGTCCGCTCTTAACCGAAATATTCAGAGCCAGTATTACGTTAACTCACATACCTAAGGCGTGGCGTAAGGTTCGTGTTGTGTTTATCCCAAAAGCTGGCAAACCGGACAAAACAACTCCAAAAGCCTTCAGACCAATAAGCCTTTCTTGTGTTCTGTTAAAGACTATGGAATAAATCATGGATGACTTTATTAAGTCAACAAGTTTAGTAGAAATGCCTCTTTGTAAATTTCAATATGCTTATCAATCGGGTAAATCTACGATAACAGCGCTACAGTCGTTAGTTAGCAAAGTTGAGAAATCGCTTCAAGCCAAGGAAGTAGCCGTGGTTGCTTTTCTCGACATTGAGGGAGCATTCGACAATGCATCCTACAGCTCCATGCGTTCAGCAATGGAAGCAAGGGGCTTGGATAAACGCATTATTGAATGGATAATATCTATGCTAGAAGATCGGGAAATTTCTACTGATCTAGGAGGTGCGCAGCTATCTGTTAGATCTATAAAGGGCTGCCCTCAAGGAGGAGTACTATCGCCCTTACTGTGGTCTTTGGTAGTGGACGAACTCCTTAAAAAGCTAATAAATCAAGGTTTTGAGGTGATAGGATACGCAGATGATGTGGCCATTTTGGTACGTGGGAAATATGATACTACGATTTCAAATCGGCTTCAACATGCGCTGAATGTTACTCTCAAATGGTGTAGGAAAGAGGGGTTAAGCGTAAACCCTTCTAAAACTGTTATCGTTCCTTTTACTAGAAGGAAGAAATTACATCTTACCCAACCTTCTTTAGATGGAGTTCAAATTCAGTTCTCGGAAGAAGTTAAACATCTCGGTGTAACTTTGGACAAAAGATTGAATTGGAATTCTCATCTAAACAAGGTATTGACTAAGGGTACAAATGCCCTTTGGGTTTGCAATAAAGCCTTGGGGAAAACCTGGGGGCTGAGACCAAACATGACAAACTGGATTTATGCAGCAATAGTCCGGCCAAAAGTTACATATGCTTCACTTGTATGGTGGCCTAAAACAATCCAGGTAACCGCTCAAAAGAAGCTAAGGGGCTGTCCATAAACCACGTGGTCATGAGGGGGGGGGGGGGGGGTTCGGCCAATAACAATTTTGTATGAACAAAAAAAAAATTTTGTATGGACTAATGACCACGCGGGGGGGTGGGGGGGTTGAAAAGTCCCAAAAAAATGACCACGTGGTTTATGGACAGCCCCTAAGCAAGCTTCAAAGACTTGCATGTATATCAATTACAGGGGCAATGAAAAGCACACCATCGGTTGCATTAGATGCCCTTCTCAATATGTTACCATTGCACCAATTTGTTCAACTGCAAGCGGCAAAAAGTGCCCTGCAGTTTCTGCGTCACAACAAACTGCTAGAAGGTGATCTAGTAGGACATTTGAAGATCGTCAAAGACTTCAATTTAAACTCAGATATTAAAACAGTAGAGGATTGGATGATAACGAAGACCAACTATGATGTTCCCTTTAATGTGGTTAAACCAAGCCGCAATATTTGGGATTCTGGTGGGCCAAGCTTACGTCCAGGTTCTATTGTATTTTATACTGATGGGTCTAAGATGGGGGAAAATACTGGTGCTGGAGTTTTTGGCCCAGGTATAAGTAAAGCTATACCAATGGGATGTAGTCCCACTGTGTTTCAAGCAGAGATTCAAGCCATATTAGAGTGTACTAATACTTGCCTGAGGAGAAATTACAGATTTGCAAAAATCTGCATCTTCTCAGACAGTCAAGCTGCCCTAAATGCGCTAAGGGCATTCACTTGCCAGTCCAAGCTAGTGTGGGAATGCATTCTTTCTCTGAAGCAGTTGGCCAGTAGGAACGAAGTAACATTATACTGGGTGCCCGGCCATTGCGGAATTCAGGGAAATGAAAACGCCGACAATCTAGCCAGACAGGGTGCAGCATCGAGCTTCGTAGGCCCTGAACCATTCTGTGGAGTTCCTGAGTGTACTCTTAGGACGAAACTAAAAATATGGGAAATGTCTATGGTAGAAACCAATTGGAATGCCACGGATACATCCAGACAAGCAAAAAGATTTATAAGACCTAGTGCAGCAAAAGCCAGGACCATACTAAATTTAAACAAGAGAGACCTGAGGGTAATAACGGGCCTGATGACCGGTCACTGCCCCAGTAGGTACCATCTACACAAGATTGGAAAAATCCAATCATCTGAGTGTCGTTTTTGTCAAAGTGAAAACGAAACCGCTGAACATTTACTCTGCAGCTGTGGAGAGCTATCCAATCAGAGGTTGTCAATATTTGGAAAAGGGTTATTAGAGCCCTTGGATGTTTGGCAAAGTAATCCTAACAGGGTAATAGACTTTATAAAACAAGTTGTGCCTAGTTGGGATCGAGTGCTATATCAACCAATGTCCATCACAGCTCAATTGTGACAGGATAATCGATTAGCACCAAATTAAATATGGGTCATACCACAATATTCCTAAATAATGGACGCAGTGGTTAAAAGGCTCTACAGATGAGGAAAAAAAACTTGATTCGATTCATTCCTGGAGCGGCATTAATACATGAAAGAAGAGCAAGTGAGAATTCAACTATCGAAAACGGCCTATCCATGTCGTCCCTATCTTCGGAAACATCACGAATTATTCGCGCCACGGGTACGGAATCTGAACAAACTTTTTTTTTGTGAACTTGAGGATCCACCGAGGAGAGCTTTCTCGATCCTCGTTAACCGACGACGCGTTACGCATTCTTCTCCCGACGTTCCAAAGAATTCTCAGTGAAGCCTCACGCGACAAACCCTCGATGAACCGACACCAGTAACCGCTTTTCTTCGCCTTGACCAAGTTCTTAAACTTGCTTTCAAGGGAAGCATACCGCTTAAAGTTTTCGACCGAACCGCGTTTCCGAAACTCTTTGAACGCCGCGGATTTCTCGCGAAAGATTTCTGTACACTCGCTATCCCACCACGGATTGGGGGGTTTCCTTCGAACCGACGGACTTGGCACTGGTCGACGTTGTGCCTGAAGCGCGCTACTGATGATCAGCTCGGACAGAAACCGATACTCTTCCCGCGGTGGAAGGACTTCTACCGATTGCTCACCGTCGATAATTGCTTCTGCGTATTTCTCCCAGTCAATGTGCTTGGTGAGATCGTAGGCGATGTCGATAGATGGAGGTTGATGTGACCCATTGGAAATAGAAACAAAAATCGGCAGATGATCACTACCATGGGGATCCTGGATAACCTTCCATGTACAGTCCAGCGATAGTGAACTCGAACAGATTAAGAGATCTAATCAGCTGTTTCTAGGGCTGCCATCTTGAGCTGGTGGTGCCACTCGTGTAACTTCTCCGGTATTTAACCCTAAAAGGGGTACCTGGGGTCCAGCCATGTTTCGGATAGTGCAAAAACATCGCATTGTAAATTGTTAACTAAAAATTTAAAAGCGTCTAATTTCGGTGTAATACTACGACAGTTCCAGTGTAGAACAGAAATCCTATCTACGACCTCGGTGGTTAAAAAAAATAAATCAAAAAATAAATAAAATAAAATAAATTCGAAATTACTTATCCGTAATTGTTATTTGTCTCACATATGAATTGATTCAAGGGTTGATTGATCGGTACACGAACTTTTAGAATTGCCAAATTCCTTCACATAGAATATATTCGTGCTTGCTACACGTTCGACAAATGCAAAAATGATATTGTCTCAGAAAGTTGTCTGTTAAGAATTGTAGCTGAAAAGCAGCATTTGTCCTTCCTAGTTGGACAGTTGCGCCAAGAGAAGACACTATATTAATAGTGTCCATCAATCACCACATCGTTGTCCGTGATAATCAGGACTAAACAGATCATCAACCGTCCAGTCCAGTCACTATGAAGAAGAACCCATAGCGACATCAGCGAGATGCCTTCAACGAATATTTATCGATTTTATCAAACTTTTTCACTATACAGCAAATACACTTTTTATATGCGCATATTCTCCATTTAATTTGCAACGGTCGAACGCAGTTTCTAGTATCTCTTGACTCGACAATGAATCACGAGAATTGAAGTGGAGACGCATGGTCGGAGATGCATGGAAAGTTTTCACTTTCGCTGATAATGATCCATGCTCGAGTTGAGGATTCTTCACTTAAGAAACAACTTTACGCTACTCGCACATTCTTCACTCTTTGGATGACGATGTCGACCGACGACGATCGTAAAACTTTTGGAACATCGCTGGGCAATGAATTTTTAACCGGTCCCAAAACTATGTTCAAGCAATAAATCATTTTACGACCACTGAACTGACTGTCCTCTGCTTACGTTTGCTGATTCTGCTGCTGATATGTTACTTTTTTCGCAATTGAGTGGTGCAAGCAGAAAGTTGAGATGATGAACGTTCTCTGCAGATATGTGCGAAAGGGAATTGGGGAAATTTGCCACGGAGTGGTTTTTCCGTAGACTACAGATGAAATTGTCCAAAGGATAATCAATTCACACTCTTTTTTAAATTTCTGACAGTATTTCCGTTTTCGTTTGTGTTTTTTTAATGATGATTATTTGTATTTGTTTCTTTGTCGCAAAGATTTATGCATAGAATTTACCCAAATTTCTTCTACTACACTTAACACCTATTTTTACTTCTCTTGATCAAGGAGATATAGAAATTATTAGTTTTTTATCATATTTTTTGTGCATTTATTTTTATTTTTATTTTTTTGTTCAGGAAATAATGAGATGTCGCGCATCGTTGCAACAACTGTTTTAAAAAGTATTCCTAACTGGGATGTTATCACGGTCTCTTTTTATTTTCCTTGGCGTTACGTCCAAAATGTGACAAAGCGAATCTCAGCTGTTCTATTAGGGCTTCCACTGTTATTACTGAGAGCTTCAATTTGCAATTGCATATCGTGTGGAGTGTAGAAAGATACTTAAGAAAATTCGTTTGCGAAAAGGTTCTGGGCCGACCGGGAATCGAATTCGGCACCCTCAGCGCGATCATGCTGAATACCCACGCCTTTACAACTACGGCTTAAAGAGACCCTGCCGACATTCCTATTAACGCGAATAAATTTCCAAACTATTAGCAAAACTATTTATCATCACCGTATGAATTGAAAACGGTGCTCACCTCATAATTGTTATAGCCCCAACCGTTTCACTAAACTTTTCGGCAAAAATTAACCCGCCGACGCTATTGTATTACTCCATCAAAAACTTTGCCTTCTCAAAAATCTTCCCCATCAAAGCCAACAAAACGGCAGCCAGCGGCGGTCGTGCCAGCCACATCGATGATAGTCAGCTCCAGCTCTATCCTTCTTTTTCCGTGTCATAAATCATTCACAAAAAGGCGCAGACAAACACACAATTTATTAAATAAAGCCTTCGGTGGCAAATGCGCTTTTGTAGGGGCCACCGAACCAAGCCAATCCCATCCGACTCTTGCCAGTCATGCATTGTCGTAGGTAAGGTCTTGGTCTCCTCGACTCAACTGTCGATCCCGATGGTGAGGATGAAGGGGAGGGAGATTATTGGGCTTTGTGGAGCTTTATGGAGCTGACATTCTCAATTCTTACACAGATGGTGAGTTGGCAGCTGAAGAATTTTCCGAGTAGGGTCACATAACGAAAGTAGAATAATTTAAGACCCCATAGAACGGAGGTGGTCCCAAGTAACATTTTAAGTTTTGTTCGGCTCTACAAGAGGTCTTCATGACCAGTTTTATAAAACTTGCAATAAAACTGAATCATACATCAAAACCTCTTGATAACCTCTTTAAGATCATCTTTCGGCTAAGTGGACCACTCTCGTAGAGGTTTTGCAAACCGCATTAAGAGTAGCAATAAACCCGTTTTAAAACCTCTCGATTGTTGTTGTTTTTTTTTTTTTCAACAAAAACTTGACAGCTCAAAATGCAGAGAAGCTTCTTCGATGGCACGTTAAGTTCAGGAGGATACATCATTCATAAGCAGTGTTGAAAAATTCATTTCGCCATATCTAAATTCAACCACCTACAGCTCATTTTAGAAGCTGAACCTGAGAATATAGTATATGAAAAACTTGTGCAGCTAGATCAGTTCTGCAAGAAAGTCACGGAAAAACTGCTATTTTTCGAATATTTAAGGTAAATGTCACGGACTACCTCCGAAAAATCCCAATGATATTCACGGTGAATATCATTTGGCATTTTTCGAAGGTAGTCCGTGACATTTACCTTAAATATTCGAAAAATAGCAGTTTTTCCGTGACTTTCTTGCAGAATTCGTGTAGCCGCAAAAGTTTTTCATATACCATATTCTCAGGTTCAGCTTCTAAAATGAGCTGTTGGTGGTTGAATTTAAATATGACGAAATGAATTTTTCAGCACTGTTCATAAGTAGAAAGCGATCATTTCAAAGTTATATTTTAGTAGTAGTAGTAGTAGTAGTTTTAGTAGTGCTGGTAGGCTTATACGCATTCGAATTTACCGTGATTATTGGGGTTGCAGAATCATAAAATTAATGCGCTTCGGAAATAGTGAATATTATCATCTTGGAATGAAATAAATCAATTTGTGAATTTAGTAAAACTATCTCGAATCACAAGAAAACTCAGCAGAGAGAGTTTATTTATGTGAGCATGTTATGAAAATGGTGGCAAACTATCAATTCATTGCTAATTTAAGCAAAATTAACTATTTTCCATTCACGTAAGCTAATTCTTCAATATGGCGACGACCATAATCAGCGAAAATAAAACGAAAGCAAATTTACTTTTATGATGACCGCAATAAACCTAGCAGTGTCGTAGTTTCTGCTTTTCCACCAACAGATGTCGTTACTGATCGAACGGATCGCCATCTGTTGAGAGTTTTAACAGTTTTATTGTGGTAATAATGATTGCCAGACGGTTTACATATCGGAAAGTTTTGTTTACTTTTGAAATCTGTCTTTATGGATATCGTCAAGTATACTATAAAACATTTTATCAATGGTTTTCATAAAAGCAGTCATAAAACTGTGAGTTTCAATTATTGCTGTAATAAAACCTTAATAAAAATCAATCAAAACCAATCAGCAATGGAATTGTTACTTGGGGTAGAACGGTTTGCGTGAGTGAACTATGATAGTTTCAAGTAATTACAGCAGTTTGTAGTGAGAAGAAAGGTCTTCTTTGTATCAACATTGTTTTGCAAATTTGACAGTTTAACAGCAAACGAAAAAGTATACTTATACGAAAAGGTTATTGTAACATTATGTGCTCCTTAAATTATAGCTTAGTTATCAACTTTTTCCGGAAAAAGCATAACTAAAACATAAACTAGAACCATTTTTGGTCATCTCATACCCCTTACCCTTCCACCTTTCCCCTCGTAGGCTTTTTACTCCTCCCCTTAGAGTCTACGTAGTTTATAGACGCACCCTCCCCCCCCCCCTCCAAATTGCAGTTGCTCCCGCTGCCTTGGCGTATCGCTTCACTGTGCTCCTCGATCCTCGATTGGGTGGCAAGTAGACTGGGTCAACAAAGTCGATTTTTCGAAACAAAGCTTTTTCGATTCTTTTTAGCATCCAAAACAACTGTGCAAAATTTGGGAGCGATTTATTGCTTCCCCGTATTCCGCATTGTGATTGAAATTTGTATGGAATTTAGTATGGGAAAACGTGCTTTTTTGCATTTTTCTACTAAATTGAAATGTTTTGTCTAACACGATCTAACTAATGACGTTGAAGTATAGCCTAGGATATGCCGAACAACTTTGTAGAACACCGCAAAGTGATCCGACACTTGTGAAAAAAGTTATAACGTACAGATTGCCCGGTGATTCTTAACATTTAACATGTAAATCTCAATTTTTGGCCTAAGTTACCAGGCGAATAACTTTTTTCACACGCGTCGAATCACTTTTTGGTCTTCGGCAAAGTTTTTTGGCATATCCTAGGCTATACTTCAACGTCATTAGTTAGATTGTTTTAGACAAAAAAAAACAATTTATGAGAAAAATGCAAAAAAGCACGTTTTTCCAAATTAAATTTCATACAAATTTCAATCGCAATGCGGAATACGGGGACGCAACCAATCGCTCCCAAATTTTGCACAGTTGTTTTGGACGCTAAAAGGAATCGAAAAAGTTCCGGGTTGATACGATCAAATTTAAAGTTTCTCCATACAACGTTGACCCACTCTAGTGGCCAGTGTTGTTGCTGCCCGTTCTCGAACAACTATGTTTTTATGGCTGTGTTTAGCCAGCTGGGAGGAGAAAAGTTTTTCCATTAATAACATCATTATAGAGAGGAAAAAAACGGCAGAGAAAAGCACATAAAACTGCAAATCATGGGTTGCACATAAACACTTGTCGATGTACAGAATCGACCATTGCAATATAGTGGACTGTCTTTAAGGACAAGGTATTTGGAGTACACAGCTCAAAATTTTTAGAGCACCGTTTTTTAGAACCGTTGAATGGATTTGGATGAAAATGCATCACGCTAATTGTTCAGTGGTTGTCAATAGCGTGATGCATTTTAAACCAAATACGTTCAACGATTCTAAAAAACAGTGCTCTAGAAATTTTGAGCAATGTACTCCAAATACATTGTCCTTAAAAAAGGGAAGTCCTTCCGTTTATCACTTGAGTGATCGTCGATGGCGGAATGACAATAGAGAACAGCAATGATATAATGGAGGCATTGTACGGTAACAGTAGATAGTGTGATTGATAAATCCAAACAACCGTGATAGATTCGTTCTAATTAATAGGTTATTGAATTACTACTAATACTTTCAATCCATGGGTGCATGGTGGTGGTGCAGAGGGCTGAATTGAAAGATCTCCGTCCTGGGTGATTGCCCGCCAATCAGCAGTTCTTAATTCGCATACAGCTAGCGACACTCGCTTGCCCGTCTACGCAACAATTTTCGCACGTCATATTGTAGGTCCTATTAAGAACTTGTTAGTCGAAAAAACTCTGGCGCGATGAGCGTCATAAGCTAAAAAACACAGAGAAATTTCTACTCAGTGGCTGAGTTGTTCCTACTCAGAAATCAAAAAATTGTTGTTTTCTTACTCAGTTTCCGTTAAAAGAGGGACAACTACCCAACTAACCCAAGTAACATTTTTAGTTTTCTCATTGCTTACAAGCTGTTGTTACAATCAAACAGTTAAAACTAATTTTAAAGCTTAGAAATCTTAACAGCTCTAATAAACCCGTAATAAAACCCTTTAAAACCCAAAAGGGCCCACCCTACAGGAGGTTGTTAAAACCAACCCTTAAAACGATATATATGCTACTTGGTTTTGTGACATATTCTTGTAGTATACTATACAGCATCGATAAGATTTGTTGTATAGGTCGCAAGAAGAATAACATGCTGTTTTGGAGACCGTACAACATCCTAAAAGAACGATTAAAGCCAATGAGTTAAACTGAATCTGAAAATAAAATCATCACATAAATTGGCAGTAAATTGCAAATTATTAATAATGCAAAAACAAAAATTATGTCTATCATCCATGTCCATAATGTTTACTTGCAAATTTTCACGGGGAAACCCTGTAGCTGTGGCAAAAAAATCCATGCCAAAAAAAATTGACCGTGTAATGCAATGAACTGTTTCTAAAAAAGGCGGTGCGCCACGTCATTTTGGGGTTTTTGGCATATAAAAAATTACCATTTTAATTCCTCGTGCAAAACCATGAATTCAATTTGCAACTCAAACATCAACATGGCGCACACTCTTGGTAAGCCAGAATCGATCATCGTGATGAAAAATATGGATGCCGTCAAGTTAAATCCTCCTGGTTTTGCTTAAGATGGTTTAAGATCAGTTAGTATGAAAGGAACATGTTCAAGTGTTGTTGTTCTTTATGAATACGATGCAATGACTAGCAAACACCTACTTATTCTTAACGCATAATTATGTGCGCTACACAAACACTGTTAAGTTTTAGGGAAGTGTGGATTCGGACTGAATGCTCTTAAGACCACTTCGCTTGAACGACAGCCGTCAACAATGTAAACAAACAGAAAACTTTGGTATTTTCGTGAGTTTTTTGGTCGTGTTTCGTGTTTTTTAGACTGTTTGAGTGCTTGGTGAGTGAGTATATTATATTATTTGATCTTCCGCCGACTGCGGGTGGGCGCGATAGCCATTATTTATGCGCAATTGTGGTGCCAGACCCAGAACAAACTATGCAATACCCACCCATCTGTTGCTTCGGAAACCCCGATTGCAATCGGTATGATCAACTAGCCAAGAAAATTATGCCCACCCGAGGTTTTCTAATTACGCTTGTTTCAATCATAATGACCCCAAATTGTGTTTAATTGATTACACTAGTTTACAGCATTTTTGAACTCGGTAAGTTGATGATCGTTTTTGGTGTAGAATCATGCCCTGAGTTCGAAAACGCGAAGGAAAAAAATTACAGTAGAGCGGAAATTTTTTCGACTTTCCATACAAGGTTGATGATTTGAAATCGATTTTTGTTCTATTTTTAAGCAATGTCGCTCACTTCAAACATCTCATTCTCAGTAATCAATACTCCGATTGAGCTGAATTTTTTACTGTAACTCGCTTACATATTATATGTCAAATAAACGCTGAAAAAGAATTTTTAAGTTGTTTTTTTCTTATTGAAAAAAATACATTTCTTCAAATATTTTTGAAAATTTTGCTAAAATTTAAGGAGATCGTCCCCAAAACTCACCAATATCTTGAATTTCATCAATCTGACGCAAAACCTGCATTAAGATGATCGAAAGGTATTATATTCAGCTTTTAATTTATGGAAAAAGATTTAAAATTGGTTGAACAAAACGCAAGATATTTGAATTTTATTAAATTCCATATTTTTAAAAGTTGTAAAACTCTATATTGAGCAAAAACTTAAAAACTGTTCTACTTTAAATTTTTTGAAGCACGGTTTCGAAATCAGCGCTAAATTATGCTTCAAAAATTTTGGTCGTTGACAGAAGTTCACGACTTTCGTTTTATTTTGTAAACTAGTGTTATCTTTTCGTGTGTGTAGCCTATTAAATTTATTGTTCAAGAGAACATCGTATTGCAGTACCCTTCTTAAGTTAGTTTTAATGCTTCCACTGGAAATTCCGAACGGGTTTAAGATTGCTTTATTGTGACTTTATGTAATTCATCAGGTTTTAAGACCGATAATTTGAGACATGCAAGCGGCTTCGAAAGAAGTTTTAAGATAAAGTTTTAATACGCACTAAACAGTTCGTTTCCAATGACATTATTGCTTGTTAAAAAAGCAAGCAAAAAGGTTTTATTCGTAGGACTTCTAGATATCTACAAACTGTTTTAAAGTTGCTTGTGTTGTTAAAGCTGTTTACTACATGAACTGCTTCATTAAACTTAAAAGGATTTACCAAATCCATGACAAAACCTCAATAAATCATGTCTAAGAGCAGAAGGCATAGAAATTGTTACTTGGGTAACAATCACCAGCCGCAAACAAGCATGCATGCTGAATTGTTGCTTTATAGTAATTCTAGCTGTACTAAAATTATGCTGCACACATTACTGTACAAATGCTATTTCAATTGAAAAAGTAGCCAATGTTCAACTTTTCGTATTGGTATTAACAATAATAATTTAAAAAAATTTTCAAGCGTTTAATAAGATTTTTATTCGGCTCGCAGTAATTCCCTGACAATATAGTTTAACAAGACTTTTTCTGCTTCTTGTTAGGTTCATGTAAAAACTAGCGCATGTATCTGTATAATGTGTTTTTCACAAGTCAAATAAGCGCTTTCGTTTCATCATACTTCGACTCAGAGTACCGTGATTTCGGGTTCAGTGGGGTGAAATTGATCAGCGGGAGGGCCATTTTTATTTGTTAAAAATAACGCTTTAAACCTAAAACAATTTGTAAAAAATGTCCATTATGCGGCTCAAGAGTTATTGAATGATGAGTTTACATGTTTTACAGCCAATTAGTCACATATTTCTGTAAAAAAAATCAATATTTTCCGAAACTGCGTGCTAGACGAACTTCAAAGACACTTTCAAACTTTTGTTACTGAAGCTGTATCGCAAATGTAATGAATATTCGTATGAATGTTTCCAGCTGCTAAGTATTCGCTAAACCTGATTTCGTTATCAAAAGTTCTATAAATATTGAAATTTATGCATAAAATTCTTGTTTTCTGGAAGTTATAGCATACAGTATGTAAAAAAAGTTTATCCACCCCTTGTGAAAAATCAGATTTCTTCCACAAAATCCACCATAAAATTAGAATACGGTTAATGTTTGTCCAGTTCATATTTTTTTATGTAAAAACAAAGCCAATTCATAAGAGTTCAAAATAATATAGAAATTCACTTGCATTTGAGACATGATGTTAAAGAAAAATTGAAGAAATAACGTAAAAAAGTATATCCACCCCTCTGGGACACGAAGATTAATACTTCGTGTGACCACCTTTGGCTTCAATAACGGCTCGGCATCGTCGGGGCATCGAATCGACAAGCTTAGCTGTAGTTTTCCGCGTGATTTTGTCCCATTCAGTTAAGATTACTGGCCGCAATTGCTGAATACTTGTTGGTTTTTGCTCCTGGACATTAATTTTCAAAATTGATCAGAGATGCTCGATCGGATTAAGATCGGGAGACTGTGCTGGCCATTCCATAACCTTGATACGCTTTTCCTTGAACCACTGCGAAACCAGCTTCGTATATCGGCGCCCCAACCTTAGCTTTTGTGCAGATGCTGGTAGTTTTCTCTTCAAAATGTCCAAATAAACCTCCTTGGTCATGATTCCATCAATGAAACTCAAGCTCTCCAACACCAGATGTAGCCATAGATCCCCACACCATGACTCTACCTGCAGAAAAAATGAAAGTCATGATCAGTTGGATGAAAAAGAAATGTTGGTAAAGTAACTCACCACCGCCATGCTTGACAGTAGGCCGTAAACACTCCTTTTTCAAACTTTACCGATTCGCCGCCATTTCCTTGTGATACCATCAGATTCAAATAGCATTATCTTCGTCTCGTCTGACCAAATCACCTTATTCCAGTCATCACTGGTCCACGAAATGTGATCCTGGGCCTACTTCAATCTTTTATTGATATTTTTTGCGGACAACCATGGCTTCTTAAGTGCTACTCTCACCTTGAGACCTTTCTTATGAAGTCGATTTCGCACGGACTGTGATGTCAAACGTATGAAAAACTCGTTTTCTATCTGTTTTGCAATTTTCGGTGCTGACAGCCCCCGGTCCAACTCCGCCTTTACGATAGCTCTGTCGATTCGATCAGTTGTCTTTGAAGGGCGCCCTGATCGCTTAGCTGGTGAGATATAATCACGTTTTTTGTACACCTGCACAATCCTAGCGACTGTGTCTTTGTGAAGCTGGACAATATCGGCAATATCACGGTAGCTATTGTCAGCTTTGTGCTGTTCAACAATCAAATTTCGGATGCTGATCAAAATTTGTGCTTTTTTGGGCATTTTGCAACAAAAATGTCTAAAACCGAAATTCCGAGCACGCAAACTTCAAGAGCACTAAATGACAGCTAGACACAATGTTTACGTTCGAGAATGACATAGAATACACGCTAAAACTCTGCAAAACACACTTAAATCGTAGTATTCGTTTAGCGGTGGATAAACTTTTTTGCGTATTTTTTACCGTTTTTAATTATTATTATTATTATTATTTATTGAAGAGGTTTTAACTTGGGTCATTCGTCTTTGTACCCTTTTTGATAATTCATCATATAAAATCTCAAGGCATGATATGAACGCCGTATTTTCAATGACAATGTGATAAACTGACATAAATTAATGAATCATGAAGGAACACTTAACAAATGGAACCGATTTTCACCGGAAACACCGAAATAAATTGCTAATTGGTAGTGGGTTGATAAACTTTTTTTTGCATACTGTATTTAGTATCGAAATTGTATACTTTCAGGCGTTTTCTTAAGATTTATTAAACTTCAAACTTAAACTTTTTTTTTTGTTAAGTTGTAAAAGTTTTGCATAGTTTTTCGCATTCTGGGGTAGTTAATTCACGGCACGGTAAGGCTGGGTATGCTGCGCAATTCAGATCCCATTGTGATCCACTAGCCTCTGCCCAGCAACTCCTATCCCTACCTCCACGCGGTACCGGCCGGAAACTATGAGCAACCTTAGGGAAGATCGGGTAACCAACCCCGGTGGGAACTTTGGTCGTAGGCTGACAGGGAAGGGGGGGTTTGCTTCGGCAAACCTGAGCGTCTGTTCTCCAGGAGGAGCGGCTCACAGCAGCGTCTGATCCCCATGTTAGGGGCGGCTGATCTACGTCCGAGTGCCAGGAAAGGACTCTAAGCTCAACTGTGCACTATGGTCCTCCGGAAAGTAGGGGGTTGGTGTCAGGCCCTACGAGCCAGCCGTAAAAAGCCATTGTAACGGAAAATCAGCAACAGAATAATACGAACCGAGACCAACGGCAACGACCCCAGCGAACAAAAAGGACTTGCGATTGGAAATTCGGTACGTGGAACTGCCGATCTCTCAACTTCATTGGGAGCACCCGCATACTCGCCGATCTACTGAAGGACCGCGGGTTCGGCATCGTAGCGCTGCAGGAGGTGTGTTGGACAGGATCCATGGTGCGAACGTTTAGAGGTAATCATACCATCTACCAGAGCTGCGGCAACACACGCGAGCTGGGAACAGCTTTCATCGTGATGGGTGATATGCAGAGGCGCGTGATCGGTTGGTGGCCGATCGACGAAAGAATGTGCAGGTTGAGGATCAAGGGCCGATTCTTCAACTTCAGCATAATAAACGTGCACAGCCCACACTCCGGAAGTACTGATGATGACAAGGACGCATTTTACGCGCAGCTCGAACGCGAGTACGACCGCTGCCCAAGCCACGACGTCAAGATCATCATAGGAGATTTGAACGCTCAGGTAGGCCAGGAGGAGGAATTCAGACCGACGATTGGTAAGTTTAGCGCCCACCAGCAAACGAACGAAAACGGCCTACGACTCATTGATTTCGCCGCCTCCAAAAATATGGCCATACGTAGCACCTTTTTCCAACACAGCCTCCCTTATCGTTACACCTGGAGATCACCACAGCAGACGGAATCTCAAATCGACCACGTTCTGATTGACGGACGGCACTTCTCCGACATTATCGACGTCAGGACCTATCGTGGCGCCAACATCGACTCCGACCACTATCTGGTGATGGTCAAACTCCGCCCAAAACTCTCCGTCATCAACAATGTACGGTACCGGGGACCGCCACGGTACAACCTAGAACGACTGAAGCAACCGGATGTCGCCTCAGCATACGCGCAGAATCTCGAAGCCGCGTTGCCAGACGAGGGCGAGCTCGATGAGGCCCCTCTAGAGGACTGCTGGAGTACAGTGAAAGCAGCCATCAACGACTCAGCCGAGAGCACCATCGGGTACGTGGAACGGAATCGACGGAACGAATGGTTCGACGAAGAGTGCAGAACGGTTCTGGAGGAGAAGAACGCAGCGAGGGCGGTAATGCTGCAGCAAGGGACTCGACAGAACGTGGAACGTTACAAACAGAAGCGGAAACAGCAGACCCGCCTCTTTCGGGAGAAAAAGCGCCGCCTGGAAGAAGCGGAGTGTGAAGAAATGGAACTGCTGTGCCGTTCCCAAGAAACACGGAAGTTCTATCAGAAGCTCAACGCATCCCGCAACGGCTTCGTGCCGCGAGCCGAAATATGCAGGGATAAAGACGGAGGCCTCTTGACGGACGGACGTGAGGTGATCGAAAGGTGGAAGCAGCACTTCGATCAGCACCTGAACGGCGTAGAGAACGTAGGCACGGGAGCCCACGGCAACGGAAGGAACGACGACGCCAGTGCATCTGCCAGATCATCTTCCGTCGTCTGTCACCTAAAACAAATGAGTTCGTGGGAAGTTACCAAGCCGGCTTCATCGACGGCCGGTCGACAACGGACCAGATCTTTACCGTACGGCAAATCCTCCAGAAATGCCGTGAATACCAGGTCCCAACGCACCACCTGTTCATCGACTTCAAAGCGGCATACGATAATATCGACCGCGCAGAGCTATGGAGAATCATGGACGAAAACGGCTGTCCTGGGAAGCTGACTAGACTGATTAAAGCAACGATGGACGGTGTGCAAAACTGCGTAAGGGTTTCGGGTGAACTATCCAGTTCATTCGTATCTCGCCGGGGACTGCGACAAGGTGACGGACTCTCATGTCTACTCTTCAACATCGCGCTGGAAGGTGTGATGCGACGAGCCGGGCTCAACAGCCGGGGAACGATTTTCACAAAATCCGGTCAACTTGTGTGCTTTGCGGACGACATGGACATTATTGCCAGAGCATTTGGAACGGTGGCAGAGCTGTACACCCGCCTGAAACGCGAAGCAGCAAAGGTCGGACTGGTGGTGAATGCCTCAAAAACAAAGTACATGCTGGTAGGCGGAACCGAACACGACCGGATCCGTCTGGGTAGTAAAATTACGATAGACGGGGATACTTTCGAGGTGGTGGAGGAATTCGTCTACCTCGGATCCTTACTGACGGCTGACAACAACGTGAGCCGTGAAATTCGGAGGCGCATCATCAGCGGAAGTCGGGCCTACTATGGGCTCCAGAAGAAACTGCGGTCGAAAAAGATTCACCCACGCACCAAATGCACCAGTACAAAACGCTAATAAGACCGGTGATCCTCTACGGGCACGAGACATGGACCATGCTCGAGGAGGACCTACAAGCACTCGGAGTTTTCGAGCGACGCGTGCTAAGAACGATCTTCGGCGGCGTGCAGGAGAATGGTGTGTGGCGGAGAAGGATGAACCACGAGCTCGCTGCACTTTAAGGCGAACCCAGCATCCAGAAGGTGACCAAAGCCGGAAGGATACGGTGGGCAGGGCATGTTGCAAGAATGCCGGACAACAACCCTGCAAAGCTGGTGTTTGCAACGGATCCGGTTGGCACAAGAAGGCGTGGAGCGCAGAGAGCACGATGGGCGGACCAGGTGGAGCGTGACTTGGCGAGCATTGGGCGCGACCGAGGATGGAGAGCGGCAGCCACAAACCGAGTATTGTGGCGTACTATTGTTGATTATGTCTTGGGGGACGTTCAAAAATTACGTCCAGCATTTGGGGGAGGGGGGGGATCTTTTTTTTTTCCTTCTAAACCATAGGGGGATAAATCTGCTCATCAGACACCCTAACAGGAAGGTTAGGGTAGTGTGGGGATGAGGCCGTCTTCTACAATGCCGGTAGAAGCCAGGACTACTCTCTCCTCGACCCACTAAAACACATTCCTATGGTCGCCAAACCCTACGTCTCTCCGGAACCACCAAGAAGGTATTGCTTCAGAGAGGGGCTAGTGCATATCGCACCCTCAAGGTTAGCTGCCGTAGCCTAGCAGCAACGAACATCGATGACTCGCACTGGAGAGTCCATCACGATAGCATGCTGGCGCTTAGCCAGTTTCCCGAGTGGTCCTCGCCACTCCCTTTGTCCTCGGAAGGCGGGCAGGGTCAACCCCGCCCGCGCCCTACTGCTGAGCGGACATCAAGAACTGATGCCCACGTGCAACCCGATCTGACCTGCCCGCAAAGGAAGGGTATCACTACCCTTCAGGCCCTATCAGATGCACCCGTAGGTTGCAGACAGCAGGATCTCACCTACCCCGACCCTTGCCGGGGACCCCTTTCCAACCGCGGGCTCAGATCCAACCCAGTAGACCGACGCCACGACAGCACCGCTACCGGGACTTCCTCTCCGCGGCCACTTAATCGCTGTAAGGGTCGATCTCGACCGCAGGGCACCGGTATGACCTACGAAGCCGACTTCGAACCCCTGGACCACCTCTTGTACTGCATCTGGACTAGCCATTCTCCGAGTCCACGCGCCACCTCCTCTGTAGCTCCCAGACGATATGGGTGATTGCCGTTGAAACGGCATTCCAGCTAATCTCATCCCTACACATTCTCTGGACCAAGTTGTCCGGAGTTGTGTCCTCCCCGCATGTGGCAAGCATGCGGTCACGCATTGTGCGAAAACGCGGGCACACGAACAACACGTGTTCCGCCGTTTCCTCTAAACCATTGCACACTGGGCATTCGGGAGAATCCGCATGCCCGAAACGGTGTAGATACTGTCGGAAGCAACCATGACCTGTAAGGACCTGTGTCAGGTGGAATGAAACTTCCCCATGGCGCCTATCAATCCAACTATCTACCCTCGGTATCAACCTATGGGTCCACCTTCCTTTGGTGGAACTGTCCCACGCGCGCTGCCATTTGACCATAGAGGCCATCCTGACAGTTTTGCGTATGCCTCTTGTGCCGCGCATTTCGAAGCACTCCATGTCCTCACTGATAAGAATGCTGATAGGCACCATACCAGTAATGACACAGAGAGCGTCGTGTGACACGGTACGGTACGCGCTTGCAACCCTCAGACACATAAGCCTGTAAGTACTTTCCAGCTTCCGTCGGTAGCATTCAGTACTTAGCGCGGTACCCCACGCCGGGCCGCCATACCTAAGTATGGACGTAGCAACACTAGCCAGAAGCTTACGCTTACTGGCGTACACCGCTGAGCTATTGGACATCATCCGAGACAGTGCCGCAATAGCTGTGGAGGCTCTTTTACAGGCATAATCGACGTGGCTACCGAAGGTAAGCTTATCGTCGATCATCACGCCCAAGTGCTTGACAGAGCGCTTCGACAGGATAGTGCATTCTCCTACACTGATCTCCGTCTGCTGCGCCGACTGCATGTTGTTAACAACCGTCACCTCTGTCTTGTGGTGAGCCAGCTCCAGTTTTCTGGACCGCATCCACGCCTCCACAACCTTGATCGAGTGGTCGGTAGTCAACTTCACCTCCTCGATCGTTTCACCGTAGACTTCGAGCGTAATATCGTCGGCAAATCCGACAATCACCACTCCCACTGGGTACTCTAACCTCAACACCTCGTCGTACATGACATTCCATAACACCGGACCCAGGATGGAACCTTGCGGGACTCCTGAGGTTATGTGAAAGCACTTCCGACCCACCTCCGTGTCGTATACTAGTACGCGATTCTGGAAGTAGCTTCCGAGAATCTTGTACAAGTACTCCGGTATCCCCACACGCAAGAGCGCATCAGCAATAGCAGCCCAACTGGCGCTATTAAATGCATTCCTTACATCCAGAGTCACTACCCCGCAAAAGCGAATTCCCCTCCTCTTAGGCTCGAGTGCTTTCTCGGCGGTTTTTGTAACCGACAAGATAGCGTCTACGGTGGACCTCCCCTTCCGGAAGCCATACTGGTTGCTCGAGAGACCATTTACGCCCTCAGTGAACTTCAACATTCTATTGAGGATGATCTTTTCGAGCACCTTCCCCGCCGTGTCAATCAAGCAAATTGGTCTATATGCCGACGGGTCTCCGGGTGGATTCCCCGCCTTTGGCAATAGTACCAGGCTCTGCCTCTTCCAAGCTTCTGGGAAAACTCCCTCGTCCAGGCATTTCTGCATAGCAGACCTGAACATCTCGGGAGCTTCTGCAATAGCTACTTTTAAGGCCAGGTTCGGAACTCCGTCCGGACCTGGGGCCTTACCTACGCTAAGGGGCTTAGCTATCCCCGCAAGTTCCACATCGGTGACCATTTCCTCATCGCCAGCCCCAGTCCCCGGCTGTCCTACGAAAGGAGGCCAAGGACTAGGATCATGACGCGGAAAAAGTCCTCCAATGATCCCCTCCAACATCTCTGGAGATTGCTCTGTAGGAGCCATCACACCTCTCGTCTTGGCCATAACGATCCTGTAGGCATCACCCCACGGGTTCGTATTGGCACTCTGACAGAGACCCTCAAAGCAGGCCTTTTTGCTTGCTCTTATCTCGGTGGGGGGGATCTAGGAAAGTGTGACAGTACGTGTATAAGGTATGGGGAAATAGCGTGACAGAGGGGGGAGGGGGGGTCTAGAATTCCCGAAAAACGATGGACGTAATAAATGAACCTTCCCTTGTCTTAATGATGTTGATCAAATAAATGTATGTATGTATGTATGTATGGTAGTTAATTCACGTGGAAAAAATATTTTCAGCACTTACAACAACATTTCACTGACTGATCAATTTCACCCCGAAAGTAACATTTTTGATTTTTTGTTTCATATGATTATTTTTGTATAGCTCATTTAGTTCATCACTGGAACGCAAATAAAAGTGCGCGATTGCATTAAATCAACTCGGTGTCTTCAGACACTTATTCAGCATAAATTGAAGAAATAGTGCGCCGAAGACATCAACTTGATTTGATGTAATCGCGCAGTTTTATTTACGTTTTCGCACTTATGAAGACTGAGTGCGCAGTCCAGTGGTGAACTAAATGCGATATAATAAAATGATTTGCAGCAGAATTTTCAACCTCGTTGACTGATGAAAACCGTGGTCGTACTTGTTTATAAGCTGTAACCCTATTTAATGTTCATTGTTGTATTTTATTACACTCGGGAATGAAAGGCGTTTCATGCCATATGTCTAGAAACAATCAAGCCACCTATGTTTGGATAGAAGAAACCCTCTAAAATAACTTGGTATGAGATTATATCATTATAGCAATCGTGTCGAGCAATGCACATAAGAATGCATAATCGTAGGCGAATAAACCAAATTAATATTTAAAAACGGTATGTCGTGGAAATTTCCACCTAGGAAAGTCTGCAATGCAGATAATGTACCGCCAAAGAAAATGAAACTTCTAGATGAGGTTTCTCTCTCCAAAACTGGCCTCTAAAAAAAGACAATAGTACGCACTTGTACACGATGAGGTAGTTATTGCGTCTTAATTTTTTAGCTCGACCCAATTCGTCTCGCGCTCGTTCTATCATTACTGGTGGAGTGCTCAGATCGTTAAGATCGTTAAAAGTGTTATACCAATCTGAAGTTGGAAGTATAATTAATTTGATTTTATTTCGAACTAAAGTCGAAGTAAGTGCGCGAGTAGAGTTTATATTCAAATTAAATTTATATTTTTGTTCTGTTTTAGTAAATTTAGTGAGTTACCTAGAATAGTCTGAAAAGACTTGAGAATTTTCTGAAGTGTGAATAGTTGAAGAAACCGATCAGGTAAGCTGGTGAGTAATTAGACTTGAGCGAGCATTAAAGTTTAACCACGTTGAACAGGCCTAGCCCCGAAAACGTGGGCGGTTTATCTGGGGTTATTCCGGGTGGATTTTCCCAACCGAAGCCAAGACGAGAACCAGTCGCGGTCATCCAACCGTTCGTCTGCCTGTCGAGCGCCACGTGCTCGATTGTGGTGATAACCAGGAAGCCGAGGAACTCGAGTCATCGTACAGAAGGCGCGTGGAAGCGAGCTACGCAACAGCTGCTCGAAAGCTCCACCAATACTGGGGACGCATTCACCCCATATCGGCCCACGCACGAGTTGGCTTTTGGACGTTTTTTTTGGAAGCAACCACGTGTTTCGTCTGGCTGGTTCGGCGCATCGATAGTCCGTCGACCGTCTACGAGGACCTGCTCGACATCGTCCGACGTGGGAGCCGCTTTTCGCCGAAGAATAAGATCAGACCATTTAGAATAGTTACGAATGCGCAACGTAGAAGAAATTTGCTCGATTATTTGAATCAGCTCGAACTGCTTTTAAGACGAGCTTGATTGTGACGTCACGGTCCGTAGCCAGTTTTTTCTGATTAAGAATAAATCTGAAAAAGTAGGAACAATTAGAAACGGATGGATTGTAAAGCCCATTAAATTTGCTTTTATTTTTATTTTTTTTTGAATTTCGTTGATTTTAAGAATAAAGTTTACCTACTTCGAGTTTAGTAATCACCTCACCAGACCGTGGTCATAATTTGAAGAAACAAACGAGTTTGTTTGAGCTTAAAGTTACTCGAATCACTACCGATCAGTCCTGGAGAGTCCTCCAATATAATAGCTTTTCTTTTTTTAATTTTTCTTTAGTTTTTTTTTGAATTGGTTTGGTTTGTTTGCGTCGCGTCGTTTGGGTCAAAGTTGGGATAAGAAGTTCTGCTAAACTGTTTGGCCTGCCCTGAGCAGGAGATCTCATACCGGGTTTTTGAAAAGAGGTAACGGTCCTTCTAGATGAGGGTGGCGCTTAAGCCGTTATCTTCGTGAACAGAGCGGATTGTTGCAAAGCATTGAATTTAAATATATCGATAAATATTCAAAAATTATTCTCCAAATACTGCGAAAAGTGATCAATTTCACCCGGAATCACGGTACATGATGAAAAAAACGTGTTTTACTGAACAACAGCTGAATTAATCTGTTGTTCAGCCGATAACCATAATGTTGTGCTAATTCACCGCTGCTGAATAGGAGTCGAAGTCTGATCATTATTAAACCACAGGATGTTTATGTTTTGATTTGAGCGCTGCAATTCATCATCTCTAGCATGGCGCAGATAGGAAAGCATGCGGCTGGCAATCGACGGGTCTCGAATTCGAATCTGGATTAGGTAAAGTTATGTGTAGATATTATTTCACAATATTTGTTCACAGCATTAAGTTCCAATAAAAAACTCGTGGAAATTGAAAAATTTTGCATTTTTTTATTTTTAATCGTTTTTGCTAAAGCTGAATAACAGCTTTACTATATAGTTGTTAAACGATTTAACAACAAACAGTTCAGTTGATACACAATACTATGCTTTATAGTTTCTCCAAATTTGTGCGAATAAAACCCGAACAAAGGCTGTGCCTGAAAATTATCCAAATGTTATTCAGCATCATGCTGAATCAATTCGTCTTGAAGGTGCTTGTAAAATGAGTGATTGTTAGTTGGGATACCATTTTTTCATGTTTTCGTAGATGATTTATTATTTTATTTGGTTTTCTAGCATTTTAACAAAAAAAATGACAACAGCCGATTCAATCATGACGTATCATTCTCCACCATTCACCATACATTTATTCGCTTCTGATCCAAACTGGGAATTATAAGCAACGAATCAGGGGAGGAAACTGTACACGAGCTTTCAGGTATGCGTGAGAAATTTTTTGTTAGCAACGAAAAAAGTTTACCCAAAGAAACCCGAAGCTAGGCCGAAATTTCTTATGGCAAATCAAATCAGCTGTTGGTAGGTTTTCTAAAAGTCACGAAACATCACTGAAAAGTAGCAAACACCGACAGTATTTGCTACCAGATCGCATCAGAGGGATGCTTGCTAGTGATTGCCTTATGATTTCCTACTTTATTTGCACATTTGGAGACTTTTGTGGTGCACAAAGTTTCCATAACAAATTTCAATCGTAAACCGAAAGAGAACAGAAAAAGAATAAGATACTCAGAAAGTTCACCGATAAGCGGGAAAATTCACCAGTCGTCGGCCACGCGCACTACCATATACTATTTTCATACCCGATTACTTCTATATATCCTGGCAACGAATATCAATTCCAAGCGACTTGCGCATCGCACCACACTGGTGATGGGGTTACATGCTCGCTCAATCCTTTTGCTGCATCTTTCTCGACTTGCTTCAGTAAAGAGGAGGAATGAATATGAATAGAATGAGGCGAATATACTGACCCTTGGTCGGAAGAAAATATAGTAAACTGGAGGAACATCGTCCAAGACCAAGACCAACGCAGATAACGCTTTGCAACACTCCCGGCGCTAAGATAAAGTTACCTTGTAGGCAATAATCCGTGTCCGTATGACAGATAAAGCCAAAGAATAAATTAGATAGACAGTCAGTGTTCGCACTTGGACTCTCCCATACTCTTCGCCTCAAGGCAACCCTCAAGGCTCGGTTCACTGTAATTTTGGTGATATGTATTCACGAGACCGCAATAAACGTGGCTGTCATAACCTTCATTCGCGGACGAAATTTGTCAGAGTCTGCCTCACCGCTTCGAGCCGGAGGCAAGCATCAACCGGAGGAGCGCGGGATGAGTCGCTTAGCAAAATCCTTTTCATCTCCTCGGTGAAATCTCATCGCCATTTGACGGCCATAGCATCGTAAAAGAAAATAAATAAAGTCAGAAACATGAAAACAGTAGTGGCTGCCACGTGGGATTATGGTGGTCTGTCCCAATATGGAGCACACGAAGTGTGTGTATCCAAGCCAGTGTAATCGACAACGCGGACATGACACTTTAGCAGACGATGGATCGGTACGGGCTCTAGTCATGTCGAGTCCAGGAACACTTTTCCTTTCCAACAGCCGGTTGTATTAAGTGTCAAGGACACGTCTGAGAGCGGTCGGCACGCCACAATACTGGTCAGCAGCAGAGGTCTCAATTTATGCTTTTCTCGTTAAGGCTCAAGCATCCGTCATCATTTTTCGGAAATAGAAAAGCAGTTTTTTCACTATAAATCAAAACAATGACCACGAAAATGTATTCACTGTATTCTATTAATCATGTAGAACACAGTGAATCCATTTTCGTTGCAGAAATGTTTGATTTGAACGAAAAAACTGCTTTAAAATGTTTGATGATGGCGATGATTTCAATGACGAATGGTTCAACGTTAAATGAGATTATCTTGCTCTGATGGGATCTGTTTCACTTCGCATTGCTTGTCAACAGATGATTGCCGACGGTGGCAATGGAAATATGTGGACCATTATTACATGAACATTGAACTTCAACCTTCAATCCTTTCAGGGCGGTTGGGTCGCTGAAACCCCACTGATGCAGTCTTAACACACATGCATTAAGGGCGAAATGTTTGTCACTCATTCAATATACTTTTAAAGAAATGTAAAGTAAATTTTCTGAACTTTGGGTCAACAATATTTCGAAATGCAAATGGAAACATCAAATGTACGAAACATGTTGGCGTTATTGCATCCTTTCACATATTTATTGAATTTGAGTTTGAGCCATACTTGTTTCAAGACATACTTGCACAAGACAAAGTTCATATCCCCAGCACACACCACGTAGGATATAGGAACGACAATTTTCCGTATGCTGGAACGATTTTCTAAACAATCGCACCTAATCCCATCGACTGACAATCGGATTGGTGCTTCACCAGGGCAACGGCAATCTGAGCGAAGCTTTTACTAAGCAATAATACCGTCATCCTACTACTATCGGTGAAAGCTATTGAGGGGCGAGTGGCTGTAAATGCACAAGTGAGAAAATAGTAAAAAATTGCAAAAATCAACAAAGAATTTTTCACTATTCCAAAACCTATCAAGGACCTTCTGATACAAGAAAAGCATTTTATATCTGTCCCAACTAACAATCGCAGCCACAAACAAGCATGCATACTGAATTGTTGCTTTATAGTAGTAATGTTAGCTGTACACATTACTATGAAAAATTTTTTTCAATTGAAAAAGTAGTATCTGTGGTTCAACCTTTCGTATCGGTATTTACAAAGATAATTTAAAACGCTTTTCTAGAGTTTAATAAGATTTCTTTTGCAGTAATTCCTTTACAAAATCTTTTAACAAGACCTTTTTCTGCTCCTTGTTAAGTTTATGTACGAATTAGCACATGTATCTGAATAGTGTGTTAAGTAATATCAAAATTATCCAAATGTTGTTCAGCATCATGTTGAATTAATTTGTCATAAAGGTGCTTGTTAAATGAATGTTAGTTGGGGCCACAAAATGGTCAATTTTCAAAAAAAGATCTCAATTAATAAAATGGAAGTGATCATTGAGAACTAAACTGCTGATTCTACCCCAGTTGGGACGCACCGCCAGAATGAAAAAGAACAAAAAGTAGAAGATGACTTTGCGGTGATCATGAAATGGGTGGCAGGCCGTTATAGGACACTCAACTGTAAAGGTCTGAAGAGTGCATTTTGCATCTATCCCCCTCCTCCACATGCCAACAACGAAAGCGGAAACAGAAAACATCAAACGACAGCCGCTCAGAGATCCCCTTCGAGTGGAAAATCAAATCCTTTCAGTTAAAAGGACACGAATGGCAAACAACACAACAATTAGAAGAACTTATACCACACGGTGCTGCTATACGTCGTTGCTTTACGACAACCTAGTTGTTGTTGAACAGACAGACGGTGTTGCCACAGACAAATAGATGTTACAGCATTAAACATATTTTCTTAAATCAAAATCATTGCTTCTTTTACATTACTTACCATCATTTGCTGAACATACGCCAGTTTTAAACGTCAAAGCGCAAGTAAAACTATGCGCCCGCTTTTGATTGCCGGATTCCCAACTACATGAAATCAACGAAACGATCGTTGTCGATAGAAATTTCGCCTGTTTGTCTGTGGTGTGGCTAAAGTTGTCCGATTCCACTTGAACTTTTAGTGTGCTGGAAAACAGCCGTTACCGGTACGTAAGGATAATGACATCGCACATAAAACGAGAGCCGTTTCTGTGGGACGTTCCAATGCCATCTGGTTGTAAGGGAGATTAGAAAATTTCAAACAGTTTTCCCACAAATATCATCCTTAGGCATGAATACTTACATATTATCAGAAACATTTGGCGAAAGCCTCGCACAAGCCGTAACCTTACAAAGTAAGCGTCCGGATTATTCCTTCGAAATCAAATATTTCTAGACATCATGTGATAAGAGCGGAACAACCATTGCACGCCTTAACTTCTTCCGTCCTTCGTAGGCGTATTTTCACCGTTAGTGAACAGTGCGTCTGGGCACCTAAATCCATGTACATTATGCAACTTTGATGTACTACAAGCATTAATAACACTAGTTTACAAATACAGGTCGTACTTGATTATCCGGAGTCGGATTCAGATGCTTCTCAAACATATATGTGAGGAACGGAATGATCTATAAAGCTGAAATTTTGACATTTTATTAAGCCAACTTTGATTAGTGATCAGTCAAAATTTCAGCTACTTACAGCATTCCGTTTTCGAGATATTATTTTGGAAAGCGCCAGAACCCGACTCCGGATAATCGAGTCCGACCTGTAACAATAGTTTACAAAACAACAATTGTATGTTGATTTGAAACGATAGGGTTTTTTAACCCTATTCCCGGCACATCATGTAAACAAAATTATGTAATACCTAAATTCACAACGAAACGACTGTTTTCGTCCACTTCTTCCGTCTGAATCTGATACCTTATTGAGTGAACTTGTTGTTAACAGTGATTGTTGTGAAGATTTTATGCCGGAAAGTTGATTTTGAACGTGTTTACTGCACCTAGTCCAGCACCAATAGTGCCGAACTTCCAGCAAAATCAAATGGGAAATCACTTCGGCACCCATCTTTGTGCTGCCGAAGTGCACCCGTCTACGAGTAATATTTGTTTTGAGCACTTGTGCGGCTTCCCGAGCAGGAACAAAACTGGCGCATAACTGCAGCATACCAAAGTCAGGTATCATACCAAGACAAGGTATTGTTCGGTTATCCCGGTCACGGAAATAACCTTTTTTGGTATTATGTAGGTATTGAGTGGTCGATAAAAAATTCCTCAACGAGTTATTGGTTTGGTATTGAGGACTGCTTGAGGTATTATGCAATTATGGAAAATGCACCATTTGTATGAGAAAATCGTCGGTTATTATTGAGGTATTACAATACCTGATGCCATTATACACGTGGTATTCCTAGAATATACACCAGTTATTATTTTAGGTATTTTACCTCTTATGCAGGGCTACTTAATACCTCATTTAGGCTGTAGGTATTGGGTTTTGCATACCTGAGTTTGGTATTCTGCGGCTATTTTCTCCTGCTCGGGTTCAGAGTGAAAGTGTAGCTTATTGGCTGTGGATCCCGTTGAGAAAAGGTTGCGGGAGACGATTTCCTACGGAAGGGCGCACACTGGAGTAACAGGGTCCAATTCATGACCAAAAAGTTTTAACACGTTTTTATGGTGTATTATGTATGTACTAGCGATAAAATTGTGAATTTAGATATTGAGGAAGCATTTTGGATTATAAATAGCCATATTAATCCACTTAAAGGCTAGAAATGATTTCTTATAACCTCTCCAAGGACAACGTTTATTTTCACCCCAAAAAATCGCTTGAAGCGTCGAACATGTTTATTTGACAACGGAGAACTGAAAAATAATTATATTTCCATGAAAAATATTGTTTGGAAACAAGGGCCACCTCGTTTCATAAAAAAATCTCGAAGTGTGAGAGAAATTCAATTCTTCTATAAGTGTAGATAACGTGTTTATGTCTTCAGCAAAGTTGTAAGGAGTGTCATAATTGGGAAACTTTTTGAATAATTGTTCTATCTTCACAATTTTAGGGAATATCGGCCGTTATTTTTGAACGGTCCCTTAAACTCAGTTCAAATGTTGTACCTTTTTCTATTTTGGGAATCACATTTTCATTTTGGGGTAACTTTTATAGTGCCCCAAAACACATCAAAACTCAAAAATTGATCATGGATTGAAATTTTAGGAATTTGAACATGATGATAGAAGCCGTGTGGAATATAGCAGTTGGAATTTTTCTTTTAAAACATGGCATTTTAACACAACTTTATACATAAAAGTAAGTTCGTGGAGTACTTAGTGAAAAACTCAATGAGTTAAGCTATAAAAAACAATATTTATCTATTTTGAACACAACAGTTCTAGCTACATTAGATTACTACTGCATTGCATACATTTAGGCGTTTATCGGTGTATGGAGATTTTTGCCCAAATTTACTAAATAAATTCCATTTGACACATTTTGTTAAGAGATAGAAGACCAGATTTGTATTCTGCTATGATCTATCTACCGAGAATAAGTGGCCGTACATTGAAAAAGTAGTCGAAACGAAGTTGTTATATCAAAATTAAACATAAATTGTAACTAAAAACTAGTCAAAAAGGTGTAAATTTCAAAATGATTTATTTTTTCGTCTGGTACTTTCTGGTACCCGTTCTCTTGCGATTCACAAAGGATATGCCTTATATTTTATTGTAATTTT
This sequence comes from Aedes albopictus, assembly GCF_035046485.1. Classification (NCBI taxonomy): domain Eukaryota; kingdom Metazoa; phylum Arthropoda; class Insecta; order Diptera; family Culicidae; genus Aedes; species Aedes albopictus. The sequence goes on along the minus strand of NC_085138.1, from coordinate 109,161,178 downwards.
ATCCAGATCGCGGAATGCTGCAGAATCTGAAAACTTTTTGGATGCTGAAAATGGTTCAAAATTGATAAAAAAACATGATTTTGAAAACTCTTCTGTAAGAGAGCAAAATAAATGAAACCAGGTGAAGTTTTTTGTTTAATTGATACACCCTTATCAGGAGAACTGTGATACATACTCAGTTTTTTTTTTTTCAAATTGTCAATATTTCGATAATTGAAGTTCTTCCGATGAGTTATGATGCAAATGAAAAAAACAGTAGAGAAAATCGTCAAATTTCGGCATTTATTCTTAAAAAAATATGCATTCCAAAGTATTTTATTGATTGCCACATGATGAAGCATTACTTCATTTATCTTTAAAAAATATTAGACTCTGGAAAATCCTGAAAAAAAAATTTCGACTTATGGCCAGGAATTTGGCCCATTTACGCCTGTGTGGGGCGTTTGGAAAATATGCGGCAAATGATATTTTGATTTGTTTTGCTGTTAAGTGCCGGAAATTGACGCGGCTGCCCAAGTAGTTCGAAACCCTACTTAGTCTGCACAAATTTAGTGGTACACATCGCCATTAAGTTGACCCGCAGAATAGTAATTTCAACCGCAAATTGTCTTTTGGTGTATGCAACTGTTCATACACTGATAATATTTTTTTGTAAAATGTCAACCGTAGAACTTTCGTGTGTCCTTAGCGCGGTACAGCTCTTCCATCGCTTCGCGATCTCGTTCTTCCTGCTGGCGCTTCTTCATCCGGAAGACTGAGTTCTGCCTGTTCCGCGCCTGTCTGTAACGTGCCTCATTCGCTCACGTACGGTATTGCAGCATTTTCGCCCATGCTGCATTCTTCTCGTTTTTCAACTGTTCACATTCGCTGTCGTACCAGTCGTTTCTGTGATTCGGAGTCGCGAAGCCTAGTGCTGTAGCCGAGGTACTACCTATGGCGGATCGGATGTCCCTCCAGCCATCTTCAAGTGTAGCTGCGCCAAGCTGCTCTTCCGTTGGTAGGGCCACTGCTAAACAAATATGTAGTGATATTTACAAATGCCTGAATGAATTTCGAGAGAAATCTCTAAAGCAAACCTTGGAGAAAACAATTAAGAAATTTCGGGAGGAATCAATTAAAAAAGCCTTCTCTCGAGCCTAAATTATCTCTGGAGAAAACAAAGAAATGAACTCCTGTGTACTCCCATATAGCCGAGGCGGTAAACGCACGGGTATTCAGCATGACCATGCTGAGGGTGACGGGTTCGATTCCCGGTCGGTCCAGGATCTTTTCGTAAAGGAAATTTCCTTGACTTCCTTGGGCATAGAGTATCTCCGTGCCTGCCACACGATATACACATGCAAAATGGTCATTGGCAGAGGAAGCTCTCAGTTAATAACTGTGGAAGTGCTCATAGAACACTAAGCTGAGAAGCAGGCTTTGTCCCAGTGAGGACGTTACGCCAAGAAGAGGAGAGGAGGTAATTTCGAGAATAATCCGTGAAATCATCTCGCTAGGAATCTGGGAAGAAATTCCTAAGGGAATCCTGGGAGGAATGAATGAAAGAATCCTAGGAGGAGTGTCAACACTGTTCTTGTTGAAATACCGAAGTCCAGGCCCGGATTTAAGGGGGGGGGGGGCAAAGGGTGCAAGTGCCCCTGAGCACTATTTATTTTGTTCACAAAACCTTAAAAAATGTACATCAAAGACGATTATATTTTATGCAAGTTCTAGGGTGATTATAATTGGGATCTTCAAGGGTATCCATATAAATAAATTCATAATCTGAAATCGAAATTCAAAACATCATAATTTCCCGAGCAGGAGAAAATAGCTGAAGAATAACTAACTCAGGTATGGAAAACCGAATACCTACAACCTGAATGAGGTATTAAGTAGCCCTGCATAAGAGGTAAAATACCTAAAATAATAACTGGTGTGTATTCCGTGCATAACGCGTGAATAATAACATCAGGTATGGCAATACCTAAATAATAATCGGAGATTTTTCCATACAAATAGTGATTTTTCCATAATTGAATAATACCTCAAACAGTCCTCAACACCAAACCAATAACTCGTTGAGGTATTTCATCAATACCTACAAAATACCAAAATAAGTTATTTTCAATACCTTGATAACCGACCAATACCTTGTCTTGGTATGATACCTGACTTTGGTATGCTCCAGTTATGTGGCAGTTATTCATTCCTGCTCGGGTTTAAAGCATTCGAGCTATTTGCAGATTTCATTTGAAGTTTTTCTGGGATTTTTTTCGGTATGGGCTCTAAAATCATAAAACTGTTTTGTCGATTTATATTTTGAAGCAAAGAAAAATTTCTTTCGATTGAGCTAAAAACAATATTTTAATTACTTAACAATCCAACTGTTTGGAATTGAAGTGTTTTTCCAAAAATGACTGTTTTGAGGGAACGGTTGTAATGCTTGATTGCAGCAAATTCATCTCTAGATAAGCATAACAACATTCAACAATTTGGTAGAAGTTTTTGATTTATTTTAAATTACGCGAGTTTCTCTAAAACCCTCTAAAAGTTCCTAATGAGTTCAGTAGATTTTTTTTTCTGTGGGGTAAAATTACTACACAAGAACGTCTCTAAGCACAGGGTGTTTAAAGAAGTTTTGCGGAGTAACTTAAAATCAGTCTATTGATAATACAATTGACTCTCTACATCTCGATATTGAAGGGACCATCGAGATAGGGAGAGATCGAATTGAAGAACCAATTTGTAATGCACACTAGATTGAAAAATCGTCCGTAACCAGGAAAAACTGTCAACAAACAGATGTCACTTCACCTTCACAGAATGTTTTGAGCCTACGAAACGAGATCTAGCAAGCTGTAAAAACGGGCATATCGACATATGGAGAGAAAATCTCGAACAAAAACGAACGAGATCGCATCGAGATAGAGAGATATCGAGATAAGGAGATATCGACATGCAGAAAGGTAAAATGTATGCAGATTGAAGGGACCGACCAAACCATCGAGATAGGGAGAGATATCGAGATGTAGAACATCGACATGTGGAGAGTCGACTGTACAATTACATTCTGAAAACAACTGCTTAGTAGCTATTTGCATTAGTTCATTGAGAACAGATGTTTTCATGGAAAAAGATAAGATAATAATTCCAGGAGATGTTTCAAAAATTCGGGGCAGTTTTGGAAATCTAATTTCCAAAAACATGTCGGAGCTGCGATTTAACATCTCTATATTTTGAGTTCCTCTTATGTTTTGAGAATGTATTCCTAAAGTTTCCCCTGGTGTTCTACCTTTTTTTCTATCTGAATCTTGAAATAGGTACTCATAGAATATTGCAATCCCAAATAAAATGTCACAATATGCCTAAGTATTCTTATCAGAAAATGTTGGAAGTGGGCGATGGAGTTGATGAATTGCGAAGAAGAGCGTCGAGTATGGTGAGTGTTGGATTCAGGTTGGCTTTCTACTTCACAGAACCGTTACCTTTTCTGTGGCGCTGTTGGTTAACGCGCCCTGTCTAGCGAATTTAGGAAGACGTGGGTTTAATCCCCATCATTGCCGGCTGTTCGGACTCTAAAGAAGTTGATCATCAATATTAATTTCTATCCCCGATCAGCCTAGATAGCCGTGTAGTGGCGGTAGCAGTTACCTCAACTGGCTAAGAATATCACTACGGATTGCCTAATCCGGTGGTAAAAGTCCACCAAACAAGCGACCCCTAATTCATGGTGTTAAGCGTACCGTGCCTAGGAATGAATGGTTAGGGGGGTCTAATAAAAACTTAACCGTGAACGGAGCCTGTGGAGTACCAGGGCACCCTCCACAGTATGTTGCCCTTACTGTGTTAAACGGAGCAATGACGCAGTGGACCTTATTTGTCTCCGGGATAATCGGCCACTTTTCTTACGTCTCAATTCCGAGGCTTAATAAAAGTGGGTAAATGATTTTTTTTATGGCAGGAATTAAGTTCGTACAGGTAAACCTTCATCACGCAAAAGGTGCTTCTGCTGTATTGAGTCGAAGGTTTAAACAAGAAGGACTGGAAGTGGCGCTTATTCAAGAGCCGTGGTCCAACAAACGAAAGATTCTTGGTGTTCTGACACAAAATAGTAAACTATTTTATGATGAGCAACAAGATTCTCCCAGAACCGCTGTCTTAGTACGCAAAACGTTAAAATGCTATCCTATTACAGAGTTTATCAGAAAGGACATTGTTGCGGTCATGGTAGAGGTACCAACCACTAGAGGTAAAACTGAGATCGCTGTGGCTTCAGCTTACTTTCCTGGTGATGTTCCTGAGGTACCTCCTCCTGAGATCGCATCATTTGTTCAATTCTGTAAAGAAAACAACAAATCGTTTATCATTGGCTGTGACGCCAATGCGCATCACACGGTTTGGGGTAGTACGGATATTAACAGTCGAGGTGAGTCACTATTAGAGTATCTGTCTTCCAACAATATAGACATTTGCAATAATGGTGATAAACCTACTTTCTCAAATGTAATCAGACAAGAGGTCTTGGATCTAACACTGTGCAATGCTGCAATCTTTGACAGGATCACAAACTGGCACGTGTCAGATGAGATTTCTCTATCTGATCATAAACACATAATCTTCAATTGGAGTGGTGGAGATTACTCTAGAACCGCATTTAGAAATCCCAGGAGGACAAACTGGGATCAATATGTAGAATTGTTGAATACGCATTCATTTACAATGGGAGAACCTATTGATTCAACCCAAAAGTTGGAATCATTTTCTCAAAGGGTAAATGAAAGTATCATCAATTCCTTTAACGGAAGTTGTCCCACCATACAATCGTCTTCTACTAGAGACGTGCCATGGTGGAACTTTAAACTGGATCGCCTTAGAAAATTTTCTCGTAAAATGTTCAATAGAGCGAAACAAACGGGAGATTGGACTCAGTACAGGAAAGCCCTGACTGAGTACAACAACGAAATACGAAAATCTAAAAGAAAGTCTTGGATGCTGACATGTGAAAACATAAACAGCACTCCTGTAGTTGCAAGACTACAGAAAACGCTCGCAAAAGATCATTCAAATGAATTGGGAAACCTGAAGCGCGACGATGGAGCTTTTACCAAAACTCCTCGTGAAACTTTGGATTTGATGATGGAAACCCATTTTCCGGGTTCGGTTCTAAGTGTGGATTCCAATGATACTATATCTCCGGAAGGTGAAGGATGTCCTAGTATAAACTCTTCGGAGTCAACTAGGACAATAAACACCACCTCAGATTTAGCTGATGAAATCTTCACGAAGGCCAGAGTGGAAAATGCAATTAGATCTTTTCAGCCTTTTAAATCTGCAGGAGTTGATGGAATATTTCCAGCACTGATTCAAAATGGAGAAGCGGTGTTGGTACCATCACTAATTGAGATGTTCAAGGCTAGTTTAAGATTGAATTACGTTCCATCAAAATGGAGACTTGTAAAAGTTATCTTTATACCAAAAAAGGGGAAGCGAGACAAGACGCATCCCAAAGCATACAGGCCAATTAGTCTTTCTTCAGTTTTGTTGAAGACTATGGAAAAGGTTTTGAAGGATTTTATCAATTCTTCTTACATAAAAGACCATCCCCTATCTGACTTCCAGTTTGCTTATCAATCTGGTAAGTCAACGGTTACAGCACTTCATTCGCTAGTAACAAAAGTGGAAAAAACGTTTTCAGCAAAAGAAATAGCTCTATGCGCCTTTTTAGACATAGAAGGAGCATTTGATAATGCCTCCTATTCATCTATGAAGCGTGCCATGGAGCATGAGCATGAGCATGAGCATAGATGACCGTACTATTCGTAGTTGCTACTCCGTGATTGACCAGAACAATCGAAGTTGCACAAGGAACCAACAGACGGAGCTTGGGAGTAGCTTACCGTCCTCAATGTGCATCTTCGAGAATTCCAAATTTTATTAGGTCAATAACGGCGCCGGCCACGTCCTTACGGTCATCGAGGAAGGAAAGGAATGTTATTATGACGTGCGTTGCTTACTAAAGACCGAGATCACCTCTGCGTCTCCACGTCTGTCATGGGAAGGACTTTTTGTTAGTGGGGAGGGGAAAGGGCGCATGATATGAGTTCACTTTGGTAAGTGGAGTGATTCATGCAACCCTATTAATATCAAACCACTTATTTTCATTTGGACTAAAACAAAACACATGCCGACATCGAAGATGACGAACCATTCAGATAGTTTTCGAAGTGCGAAAATTAACGAAAGAGAAAATAAAGTGATTTGAACCAACGTGGCTTTGGAACTTGGGCCGACACTTGACGTGACGAACATTTCAATGTCTGTTGACTAAAATCGCAAAAAATGTTGTTTGTTGCATTTATCGTATCATAAATCGCCCCGTACGAAGATGAGCAGTCAAATAGACGACGACGACGACCGAATGAAAACGCGGCCTGTACACTTTGCCTCCAAAAACTCACTCTCGCAAAAAAAAGCGTGCCATGGAGAACAAAAACTTCGACCAATGTATCATACATTGGATTTATACTGTGCTTGCAAAAAGAGAAATCACCTCTGAGCTGGGAAGTTCTTCTATAACAGTAAGGGCAACGAAAGGTTGCCCTCAAGGAGGAGTCCTCTCACCACTATTGTGGTCCTTAGTTGTAGACGATCTTCTAAGAAGCTTGAAGGAAAAAGGTTTCGAAGTTGTGGGCTTTGCAGACGATATAGTCATAATAGTGAGAGGAAAGTATGACGAAACTGTTTCGGAGAGAATGCAAAGGGCCCTAGACTATACACATTCATGGTGTATTAAGGAGGGCCTTAGCATCAACCCGTCAAAAGTCGTAATTGTCCCTTTCACTAGGAGAAGGAAGATCAACCTAAAAGCTTTTCGGCTTGGAGGGATACAAATTCATCCTAGTGATCGAGTCAAATACTTAGGTTTGATACTGGATGCTAAACTGAACTGGAATGCTCAAATTGAGTCCGTGATCGGTAAGGCAACAAGTGCGTTCTCGTTATGCTCCAAAACTATTGGCAGGAAGTGGGGCTTGAAACCAAAAATGATAATGTGGATTTATACTGCCATAAACCGCCCAAAAGTGACGTATGCTTCGTTTGTCTGGTGGCCAAAAACGAAAGAGGCTACCACACAAACAAAGCTTGCGAAAATTCAACGTCTTGCGTCCATTGCTGTTACAGGAGCGATGCGAAGCACTCCATCAAAAGCTTAAGATGCGATTCTCAATCTGCTACCTTTGCACGAGTACGTGCAATTAGAAGCAGAAAAGGAATTGCTGAGACTTGAACGAGTTGAAATGTTTATGCCAGGTGATCTTGTAGGTCACCTGAGCATTTCACAATACTTCCAAAATAGGCCAGTAATGAAAATGATTAAAGACTGGATGAAACCTGTGGAGAACCATGATGTTCCTTACAAGTTGCACGAAACAACTCGTGCAGATTGGGAAGTCGGAGGTCCCACTGTTCGTCAAGGGTCAATCAAATTCTTCACAGATGGCTCAGAAGTTGGAATAAAAACGGGAGCGGGAATCTACGGCCCTGGAATACAAATTTCAGTGGCGATGGGACACTATCCTACGGTGTTTCAAGCAGAGATTCTTGCTATTTTGAAATGCGCAAATATCTGCCTTGAGAGAAAATACAGATACGCAAATATTTGTATTTTCTCAGATAGTCAAGCTGCACTAAAAGCATTGTGCGCTTACAAATGTACTTCAAAGCTTGTCTGGGAATGCATTCTTTCACTGCGCAGGCTGTGCCAAGGGAATTCAGTAAACTTATACTGGGTTCCAGGTCACTGTGGCATTGAAGGAAATGAAATGGCAGACGAGCTTGCTAAAAGTGGTTCCAATTTACAGTTTGCTGGTCCAGAACCATTCTGTGGTATATCAAACTGTACAATTAAAATTGACCTGAAACGCTGGGCTGAGCAGAAGGTGATATCCAATTGGATGGACGTCAAAAATTGCAATCAGTCAAAACGATTTATAACACCAAATGCTTATAAAACCAAAAAGCTCTTAGAGCTCAACAAGAGAGCTCTATGTACATACACTGGCCTAGTAACTGGACACTGCCCGAGCAGGTATCACTTGAAAAATATTGGCCATATTCAGAGTGATATCTGTCGTTTCTGTAATATGGAACGTGAAACCTCGGAACATCTGCTTTGCAGTTGTGGTGCTTTATACACGCGCAGGCAAAGATTTCTAAATAGTGGTTGCTTGCAACCCAGTGAGATCTGGTCTGCAAAACCTGGGAAGGTCTTGGAGTTTATCAATTCCATTGCACCTGACTGGGAGACGACGCGTCGTGGCAGTAGCTGATTACTTGACACATGGTAATTAGCTGGCTAGATGCGAATATCAAAACGGGACATGCCACAAAAGTTCAGCCTATTGGACGCAGTGGCTTAATTTCCCCAACAGGGGAGGAAAAAAAAATCCTCAAATGGTAATTTATGAAATTACAAAAAACGTTGTACGCAACTCGGTACAGAACTCGATTTTTACAGCACTCGTCGTAATTATCCAACTCGGCAAGCCTCGTTGGATAAGTGTACGACTCGTGCTGTAAAAATCTTCATTCTGCACCTTGTTGCGTAAACTACTATTCGTAAATTGAAAGCAATTTTCGTATAATGTACGGTCCATTTGTAACACCATGCTAAAACATTACAAATGGAGTCATTCGTAGGTTTTGGCTCCAACTTCGTAGAATGAAATAACATACATACCTATACCTACAAATGTATTTATTTTTGCCTGGAAAGCGTTCTGCATTGTTTTCGGAAGACTACAACAAATGCCCACAGATGGGTGGATAACTTACCTTACCTTACCGATCAGGCTAAGGCCGGGGTGGCCTCTGCTGTACATAGTAGCCGTCTCCGTTCCACTCGGTCCATGGCTGTTTGTCTCCAGTTCCGCACTCTGCGTAGGGTCCGCAGATCGTCCTCCACTTGGTCGACCCACCTAGCTCGCTGCGCTCCACGTCTTCTTGTACCGGTCGGATGACTATCGAGAACCATTTTAGTCGGGTTGCTATCCGACATCCTGATGACGTGACCCGCCCACCGTAGCCTCCCGATTTTCGGGGTGGGTGGATAACACAGGTAGCTATTAATCAGAATATACACGTTTCGACACCTGCGGTATCCAAGTTGATGAATGTGTGCTATTTTTTATGCTTATTTTATTGCGAGTTTCTTTGGCGACTGGATTCAAAGGTCGATCCGACACCCTATTTCAAATGCCCTTTTATAAGAACCTCGTCAATTGAGTCTCCTTGCTGCCAGTTTGACTCAAACTATCTCGTTTTTTGATACGACGTTGAAAAAAGAAAGATCGCCAAGATGAAATGTGAGTGAAGCAGCAAAAAAATAAAAGCACGTGCCGTCGTGCCATTCTGTCACTTGGGACTGTTCGAGGTACGACCGTTGCAAACCGTCGTGTTCGATTAGAGAATACCCGCACAATATGACGTTCCAACAAAAAGAGACAGAAAAAGTTTCGTGTCGGAGTGATTTTTTTTTACGAAAGCGAATCAAGAATATTACAACATTTTCGTTGCAGAAAACGACGAATGGCATTTCCAAACTGGACCAGCGATTTTGTACAATGAAACAATATATATTTTCAAAAGTAAATACACGGAGCCGCCAAACTACCGAAAATTGAATTCTTTTGAAGCAACCCCATAGTTCGGGCCAATAAGTCAAATTTGAGTAAATCGATTAAACTAACACTAGGTAAATAGCTATTACCTCCAGCCAAAAAAATATACTCAAGAGTAGGTCAATTCAACCTAAGACCCCACCTCATTCAACCCAAATTTGAGTAAAGTTGTGTTTACCCAAAATTTGCTTATTGGACTCAAGGACCCCCGGTGGGTAAATGCATCTTTGTTTATTTTTGACAACATCGGTGGGGAAGAGAGAGAAAACAACCTTATGTTGGTTAGTGTAATCGATATACCTACTTTTGAGTAAAATAAACCCTAACAAAAGGTAGTTTCAGTTTTGCCGGAGTGCCGGAATGCGTCTTCATTTTCGCTTAGTTTCCGTGTATTTTTGGTGACATTGCTGCTGTGACCCAACGTAAATCCCTTGGACTTAGCCCTTCCAATAACATCATATGAAATCCCGTGACACCTACACTGAAAGGCGGCTTGCAGTAATGACAAGCATAAAAATGTTTTTAAATTTACCATGGCAAAACATGATCATCGACCCACCAGCGCTTCTTGTGTGCGTTTTGTTTCTTCTCACATCAACCGGTGCGATAGGCGAATGGTAGCGTGAGAGCCTGGTGATGTCAAGGTTCTTGGTTCGAATCCGGGTGTGAACAGAAACTTTTTTTTTATTTTAAAATCGAGTCCATGGTAAAATTGAAAACATAATTCTGTTGAATTGAAACGAAACTCAGTCTGTACAAATTTAGTGGCGTTGTGTATTTAAATTGACCCTCAGAATAGTAATTTTCACCGCAAGCCGCCGTTCAGTGTAGGTCTAAAAGGACATAGTGATCTCGACATATCTTTCTTAGTTTTCCAACTAATCTTCCGTTCCCAGTTGAGAGCAATCACGAGTATTAGAAAGAGCTCTCCGCGGACTTACGGAACTAAAAAGGATACACGCAAAACTCGATGTACACAGCGCAAAGAGTAACTTTCACGCAGCGACCGAAAAGACAAAAGAATTTTCACGCAGATTTGTGTAACACCGGTTCAGCACATTTTTTGTGTTGATCCAGTCGTACACAAATATGAGTGAAAATTCCTTTGTCTTTTTGCACGCTGCGTGAAAGTTACTCGTGCTCTGTGTTGTTTCATTTAAGGGTGTAGGTAAAACGCGGAGAGCTCTCTCTAATACTCGTGATCAAGGATGGGAACACTCACTTGCAAAGAGTTACACTCACTTGCTGTTTTCTTAGCTCAGAAGCGTGCAATCAAGAAACGATGTATGGACGACTTTTGCGTTGTGGTTTTGTCTAAAACTTTGCCGAATAGAGTAGGAGTCGCACTGGCATACCGAAGTCGTGAGGGAGCTGCGGAGGCAACTCTCCACAAGGTGAATGTAAATTACACTCACCTCGTGGAGAGTCGCTTTTACAACTCTGTCACGACTTTAGTATGCGTGTGTGACCCCTACTCTATTCGGCAAAGTTTTAGACAAAACCACAATGCAAAAGTCTTCCATACATCGTTTCTTAATTGCACGCTTCTGAACTGAGAAAAAAGCAAGTAAGTGTAACTCTTTGAAAGTGAGTGTTCCCAACCCTGCTCGTGATTGCTCTCAACTGACCAACCTGGTGCCAGAAATCTTTTCATTCCTTGTTTCTCCAAGTACACACTAGCTCAAAATAGGTTAATTCCGATTTTGATAATTACCCATTATGATACATCAAATATATTATTTCGCCAATTTTGTATAAATTAATGCTTAACAAATCGACAATGATTTTTCATAAGGGCCTAACTGACTTGATCGATTTCTTTTCGTCGACTCTCTCTTTCGCTAATAACTTGATCAAAATAAACAAAATCATTATTCTTTTTGTTTCTATAGCAACATGTAATCGTCTTCTTCGCATTTCAACCAAATAATCTTTGGAAAACTCAATACACATTCTGTGATGACACTAAGAGAGGATCGATGAAGAGAACTCGAAATTGGGCCCAACAGACCAAATGAAAAATCAGTGTCGAAATAAGTATTGATATTTACAAATGCCTGAATGAATTTCGAGAGAAATCTCTAAAGGAAACCTTGGAGATAACAATTAAGAAATTCCGGGAGGAATCAATTAAAAAAGCCTTTTCCCGAGCCTAAATTAAATCTGGAAGAAACCAAGAAATGAACACCTGGTGTAATTTCGAGAATAATCCGTGAAATCATCTCGCTAGGAATCTCGGAAGAAATTCTTAAGGGAATCCTGGGAAGAATCAATGAAAGAATCCTAGGAGGAGCAGTGTTGGTAAAATCACACTCAAAGCGCACTCATGAACCACTCCTGCGTGAGCAAACTCGCACGCGATTCTGAATCATTTTCTCACGCGCGAGATTTTCATGCAAAATCTCGCTCTCACGAGTCAAGCGCCGAAATCTCGTTCGCTTGTAAAACGAATCCAAATCAATTTGAATGGTATTCAATGTTATTGTACGCTAGATTTGCTGTTGTTTTATCATATAATCCTAAAAATTCCGATGTAAATAATAAGAACACCAAGAAATAAAGCAATGAGTGAAATAACGAGTCAACTCATGCATGATTTTTTCGGCGGTGAGTATGGCGAGTCAAGAATCGCGCGTGAAACAACTCGACCATGAGATTTGAGAATTTGAGTTTTTACCAACACTGAGGAGGAGTGTCAAAACTGTTCTTGTTGAAATACCGAAGTCCCAGGTGAAATCCCTAAAATAAAAACCGAGAAAAGTCAATTGATACTTCCCAGAAAGGATCCCGGTTGATATCGCAGCAGGCATCTCGAGAAAGAAATGCCGGAAGAAATCTATAAAAGAATCTCGGGAGAAATCAATGAAGTAATTTTAGAAGGTATCTCTGAACAACTTCAGGCAGGAATCTCGGATGGATCTTTGATGGAAACTCCTGGATTTCGGTAAGAATTTCGGTGAGAAATCAATGAAGGAACTCCGGAAGGAATATCCAAAAAGGAATCGCTGAAAATATTCAGGAGGAATTGGTTGTGGATTGGCGTCTGAGCTGCAAGAGAGTTGGTTTGTGAAAAAAGGAATGTTCATGGTGTGGGTTCGGGTTCAGTTTGGCTTTTTATGCCACAGAATCACTACCTTTTCTGTGGCTAAGTTGGTTAAAGCGCCGATCTAACGAATACGCAGTCATGAATTCGAATCCCATCAAAACGCATTTTATTCACAAATTCATATCTCAATTTGTCAATTTAGCAACATTCTGTGCCTTCTAACTATATGTTTTTCTGCATGTGCATTGCCAACGTAAACATGTTGCAGTTATCGAACGTCTATTGTACGTTTATCGATTGGTTTTGCGGCAATGCTGATTTGACTGATTCGTACGACGTTTGACGGATCGTAATCAAGTGTCCCGGACGTAGAAGAAACTTCGTCGTCGTTTGTAACCTTAGACGGACTGAAGCAGGCCGGTGTTCTTTCGAATTTACACGGAACTACAAATCAACCCAAATTTAAGTTCTTTTGACGCAGTTACGTAAACTATATGAGTAGGAACCTTTCCTCCAGGATTTTAGCTTGCTGCAGAGATTCCATTTTTAACTCCTCCAGAGATTCCTTTAAGAATTCATCTAGGCCTGCGACATCTTTAAAGGTTCCTCCAGTGATTGATCGAGTGCTGTTTTCGAGGTTTCCTTCAGGAACTTCTCCAGAGATCCTTTAAGGTATTTCTGCAGATTTTCCTTCAGAGATTTCTTCAAGGATTTCTACATATATTACTTCCAGAGTTCCAATAATTCCATTTGGGATTTACCGAAGTATGTCTGCAAGAATGTCTCCCAGAAATTCTATCAGAAAATTCTACTAAAGAATATTCAAAAATTAACCCAGGAATTTCTTTAAAAAATCATTAGGGGTCCATCCAAGTATTCCTTCAACAACTTGTCCAGAAATTACTTCAGACATGAATTTCTTCATATTTTTATCCAGGGATTCCTACAGAGTATCTTCCAGGAATTCGGTAAGAAAGCTCTAGTAAGATTTTCTGAAGAATTCCTCATGGGATTGCTTCCGGGATTCATCAAGGAGTCTAAAACTTCTCTAAGATTTCTTCAGGGAACAACTTCCAGGAGTTTTTTTTTTGAAAATGCCTCCGAGCACTCTACTTAGGATTTCTTCAGGAATTCCTCTTGAAGTTCTTCCAGAAATTACTCCAAGAATTAATCCAAGATTTCCTCCACTGTGTAGAGACTCCCTTAGGGATTCTCCAGGGACTTCTCAAAGGATTCCTCCAGGAATTTCCCATGGAATGTATACAGAAATTCATCTACAGATTTCTCAAGAAATTTCTCTAGAGATTCCTCCAGGAATTCCTAAAGGCATGTCTTAAGGAATTTCTCCAGGGGTTCCTCCCGGCATTCCTTCAGGAATTCCTCTTGGGATTGCTCTAAGCATTCCTCCACAATACCTACGGCAATTTCTCCAGAAATTTCTCCTCTTAGGATTCTTCCAGAGATTCCTTCAGAAATTTTTACTCCAAGAATTTCTCCAGAAATAGATTTCGGGGAATTCCTCTAGGATTTTTTTTCAGAAATTTCTCCAGAGATTCTTCCCAGAATTCCTTTAAAGATTCCTCCAGGGCAGTGCTTCCCAAACTGTGCGCCGCGGCGCCCTGGTGCGCCGCGAACATTTCCCAGGTGCGCCGCAGGATTTTGGCGAAACAAAAAAAAACTTATTTGTTTAGCGGAACACCTTTAATTTTTTTTTTCATTAGTAAAACTAGTGTCGCACACATTTTGTTTAAATCTTTCCTGACTCTTCGATTGTTTCATAGGATTTCTGGTATCCTTTTTAAACATATCAATTGAAACCACATTTTGAAATTTCAAGTTTTTGGAATTGTTTTTAAAATTTTTAAGCTTCAGATTAGCTTTTGATTTCACTATAACTCGTTCAAACTATTTAATTTCAAGAACATTATCTACGTTCTTTTCAGAATAATAACAAGGTCTTCGTAACAGCTTAGTAGCATGCAAGTTTTCCGATCTGGTAGTGTGAAGAGCTAGCTTTGACCTTTTTGAACCGGACTGATTCATCAGTGCTGCCGCAACCTTGATGAACTCGAATAAGTTTGTTATGCTCGGTTTCATCAATGGGGTTATATATGGTCAATCCAGACCCAAATGGTTAAGTTTAAAGTTATGAAAATAAGTTCAATCAAAGCTCACCTGGCAGGTCTTTACAATCTCTTCATGTGTCCCAGTTTGACGAAATTTTCCAAAATTAATAAAAGTGTTGCTTTGCAATTTCCGCAAAAAGTTGAAGCTTTGTTCACGTTCTGTGTAGTCATTTTCATTTAATAAGAATTCTTTAATTATTGCAAACGTTTTAGAATTTTTGGCTGAATTGTTGAAATTTAGCTTCTTGTTTTACCTATACATCTGAGTTTCTTCTCATTTCTAAAACTTTTATGGATGGAAGAGTGAACGGTCGTCGGTCGTCAGTGACAAGCAGGGCGCGGAGGCTGAAACATGCCGCATTTCGTCGTTCCCGCGTTTTCGTATTTTTCTTTGTGTTTTTTGTTCGCACTTTGTGTAAACGATCGACATTGCCCGCATCGTGGTGCTCGTGTTCGTCGTTATTCCGAGTTCGGAAATGCTAGTATCCAAGAGATTGTTTTTCAGTGCGTCGGGTATTCTCGCTTATGTATTTTTTTCGGATTCTTCGATGGACGATCGGAGAATCAACGAGCGGTGTGAACGAGCGCACATTTAATATGGTTGGACCGTTTGCATGCTGAGACCAAAGCCAAACATAGAAAACCAGCTGGTCAGGATTACCCGGTGAGTTCGTTCCTTATTACTTTTTATATTTGAACATGACATATATGGGGATTTCGGAGGGGTAGCCTAAGGAAGCTAAATGAACTGGTTTCCGGGCAAATGTTCGTGGGGTGGCCAGACTTTGTCACGAGATAACAATTATCATGTTGTTTTCCGAAGGTCTCCAGTGAATTTAGCTTACCCTGCTACAACAAACCATCAGGTAGATCATTCCGTTCCGGTATGACTCTGCAGCCATAGGTAATCCTTGCGCTGATGGTGGGTACACAATCATCATCATCATCATCATTTCTAAAACTTTTATGATGAAATCAACATGATTAATGAAATCTTACAAATATTCAAACTATTTTTGAGAAATTAATTTAAAAAAAAATGTTAGTTTTCCAAATATTCAATTCTGAAAACATCATATTAGAGAAGTGTTTCACGATTTTGTCTTGCACACTGTAAAGTGAAAGTTGCCCAAAATTTAAAAAAAAACTTTGTTAAAAACTTTGGTGCGCCGCGACATTTTTGGAAATGTCAAAGGGCGCCGCGATAGCAAAAAGTTTGGGAACCTCTGCTCCAGGGAAAGAATTCCTCTAGGGAGTTCTCCAGGTGTTCAATCGGGTATTCCGCTAGGAATTTGTCCAGAAGATCCACCAGGCATTCCTCCTGAGGTTCCTCCAGCTCTCCAGGAGTTCTTCCAAGAATTTCTCCAGAAATTTCTCTAAGGATTCCTCCAGGAATTCCTCAAGATGTTTCTTCTCCAGGGATTCCTCCCAGATTTCCTCTAAGGAACCCTCCAGGAAATTCTCCTGGAATTCCTTTTCAGGGTTTCCTTCATATATTCCTGTAGGAATTCCTCTCCAGGAATTACTTTAGGAATTCCTCCAGAGACGGTTCGATGTCCAATCTCAATTTTTGATATTAAATTGATATCAAATAAATAATAAATAATTAGGGAAGTTCTCTCCGGATTCTGAGGCAATCCCTCCAAGGAAAGCCTTAATCGAATTCAGTTAGAATTCCTATTCGAAGAGTCTTTCTCTTTTTTCTGGGATAAGGTTTGTCAGGATGTTGGTGTGATAATCTTCAGCATTTCGAAGGAATCTCTCACAGAATTTTAGAGGAATCTTCAGTGTTATGGAAGAGTCCCGTTAAAAATTTTGTAGGAATTTTTCTCAGCTGTATTATATGGGAATACCTATTAGAATTCTAGGGAATATCTGGATTCTAAGGAAACTCATTTAAGGATTTTGAGGTATTCCCTACCAGGGTTCTCTTTGCGGATGCTAAGATATTTCTGGATGATCTGGGTTGATTCCTCTAAGGATTCTGGGAGACCCTCACTTAGGATCCCACTTAGAATTCTGAGTAAATCTTTCTCAGCATTCTCAAGAACTCCTCTCAGACTTCTTAGAGAATCATGGGCAGTATTCTCAGAATTGTGGCGAAATTCCTCTCAGGATTCTGGAGGAATATTTCTTAAAATTTGAGGGCATCCCATACAAGATTCTAGAGGCATCCTTCTCAGGATTCTGCGTAAGATCCTTTTAAGATTCTGATATTCTGCGGGCTTTCTGGGGTAATCACCGTCATCATGAACCTGAAAAAATCATTCGGATTCTTGGGCTACATTTTTCAAGATTCTAGTCTTTCTCTCAAAGTTATCCTTTCAGTATTCTGGGAGAATTCCTCTTAGTAATCAGGGAAAATCCTTGACATGATTATGGGAAGATTCTTTTGAGATTCTGGTGTAATATTTTAAAGTTTTCTTGATGAATCACTCTCAGAGTTCTAGGACAATCCCTTTCAGGAGTTGAGAAGAGTCCTTTCAAAGATTCTGGGCGGAATGACTTTCAGGAATCAGTTTAATTTGGGAATACCTCTCAGAGCATCCTTAAGGAAGGATAAGGAATTCTCCTTATCAGATTTTCGAAAAAAAAACCCTCTGAGGTTTCTAGATATATTTCTCTCAAGAAT
Organism: Aedes albopictus; assembly: GCF_035046485.1. Lineage (NCBI taxonomy): Eukaryota > Metazoa > Arthropoda > Insecta > Diptera > Culicidae > Aedes > Aedes albopictus. Next base: position 109,143,712 of record NC_085138.1, on the reverse strand, counting down.
CTTGAAGAACTCCTCTTATGATGTCTCTCAGGATTCTGGGGAAATCACTCGTAGAATTCTGGGAAATATCTTTCAGGATTCTGGCTGAATTATTCTCAGCATTCTAAAGGAATCCATTCAGGATTTTAAAAGAAATTCTGGGAGAATACTTAAAAGTATTCTGGAGGAATTCTTCTCAGGATTCTGGGGGAATCCTATCTCTCAGAATTCTGTGAGAGTATATGTCAGGTTTGTTTGGCAATCCCGCCCAGTATTTTGAGGGAACGTTTCTCAGGGTTCTGGAGTAATCCTTCTTAGGGTTCTAAACTACCCTTTTCAGGATTCTGGGTAATTTCTTTCAAGTTTCTTGGGGAATTTATCTTAGAATTTCGAAAATCAGTTTTTTTTTTGTGAGAATCTCTCAGTATTCTAGATGAATTTATTTCAAGAATATGGAAGAACTGCTCTTGGAATTCCGCTCAGAGTTCTGGGATAATCCCTCTTAGGATTTTGAGACAATCTTTCACTGGATTCTGGGAGAATTCATCTCGGAGCTCTGAGACAATCCATCTCATATACATGGAGAAATCTCTTAGGATTCTAAGGAAATCCTTAATAGATTTCAGTACATAGTACAAGAGAATTCCTTCCAAGATACTGGAAGTCTTGCTTTCTTTTCTAGATAATGTCGCTCAGGATTTTTTTTTTGAAATCATTTTCAGCATTCTGAAGAAATCTCTATCATAATTCTAGAGAAACTTCTTTCAGTATTCTGGAGGAGTCTCTTTAAAGATCCTGGGGGAGTTTTTCTCAGCAATCTGCGGGAATATATCTCTGTACTGTATTGGAATACTTCTCAGAATTCTGGGGAATCTCAGGATCTCAGGTTTTTTTCTTTCGATTCAATAATATTAAATTTCTTTTTTTTTTTCAGAATGCACTGTCTCAACGTTATTTCCATTTTCGAATGAGAGCCGCAAAATGTTCGATGTGCAATTTCAAATGTTTGATATTGAATTTATTAAGGCAAATAAAATATACCATGAACTTGAACTACATGCAGTAAACGAATCATTCGATAGTTTTGCAATATTTTATAATATCGAATCGATGTGAAAACATCGATTCAAAACGTTCGATTAAATCGGTGAATCGATTCTGCTGATCCGATGCAAATCGAATCACAAAAACCGATGTCTCAGCTAGATTTGCCCAATGTTCGTCTACTGTACTCGAGTGACGTGCGATAATGATGTTACCCGCAAGGCTAGAAGACGGACTACGGCTGCGAATCGAGCCCATTTTCGGTCTGCGAAACCAGCCGAAGTCCTGTAGGCTGCAAACAGCGACAAAACATGCGTTGTACAAAACTTTGATTCTTCCGGTTGCTTTACATGGCCATGAATCGTGGACGATGGCAGAAGTTGATCGGAGATCCTTTGAAGTCTTGGAACGCAAACTGCTGCGTATTGTGAACTGGAGGATGGCTTCTGGTGGCATCGCATGAACAAGGCCGCGCACACGTTGGCTATTTGGAGTTTATGTGGACCTGAGGATTTCGATGTAGCCTCACAAGTATCAAGTTACTTTCATTGATACACTGTCCTTGAATATGCTAGGCGAGGTGAAGAGTCCATTAACCCTTATGTGGCCGACAGGGAACCTGGGTACCCAGCGCCCCTTTGAAAAGCACGGTGTAGAAAAAAGCAAAAAGTTTGTCGGACACATAACGGTTAAATAGTTGTATTTTTTTTTCAAACCCTCAAAAAAGAATGCAATACCTAAATACAGAGCATCGTATTGATTTAGGACTGCTTGCATACAAAAATTCAAGCAGAGAAATAATCCTGTTTTAATCGTGACGAACACTGACTGTATTTCCACACAGACCAGAAGCGGATTTAAAACAATCGTAAAGTCAATTAATGCAATGGCAAAAACATAAAAACCATAGTCTCTTCCCGGAGCACCACAGTTCAGAGAGCAAAAAAAATTGAATCCATGTCCTGCTGCGCGCCTAGATGTTCATTACATCGTTCTTTGCTTGGTTGTAGCGTGTTGCAACAACCGACTGCATTCAGTTAGTGCTTGTGAACATTGTAAATGAGTTGCTATTATTGCTTTATCGTGTTTTCGTTTCATTTGACAATTTATATGCATGCAATTGTGGATTATTGTGCTCTCATCCCGAAAAAAATAATAATTTCGTGACAACCAACTGGAGCAAAAAATTAGAAACAACAAATACTACAACGTTCTACCCTGTATACTTTATTTGCTTGAATTGTCCCAGATTTCTTCTCGGATTATCCTCAAACTTGCGTAGATTGGCTTCCACCGGCATGCATGTGTACAAAGAGCATACTTATCTTCACACGTCGATCGTTCCAGTTCTCTTTGATCCATCCAACTCAATCAACCTGTTCAAATACACTTGCTTCGAATGCCTTTGACGGAAAATCGACACCTTCGTGGTAAAAGAACTTTCCCCCCTTCCACCATCATGGGGATGGGAACCATCGTCAACAAGTTCGAGACGAAGATGAAGAAAATCTTCACCGAAGCACGATTAACTCAATAACAGGAGAGTGGCGTACACTGAGGTTGTTTGCTTCATGCAACTCTTGTAGGTAGGTAGATGGTTCTGAAAGGAGAAAGCAGAAAAAAGTGAAATCTTTCCCAGAAGGATTTTTGCTTTTGCCAACCATAGTAACGTAATGTACAAAGATTCCTCCAGACTGGCTGCCACCAATAATCCCATCCATATTGATTCGGTTTGGTAGTTGATTCAGGGAATTCTCATAGGTGTGTTAAGACGGTTGGAACAAGATTGTGTTCACTGTTTGGAGTTATTGGGTGTGACAGCATAGAATGCACCCATGTAGCCGAAGCGGGATTAACTCGTTTAAGGTGTCTGGCTTCGATTCTCGGTTGGATGTGGATCAATATCTTTTCCTAATGCAAATATCTTTGAATCCTTAGACATAGCGTATTAGTAGGCTCATAAAGCTGATGCGGTAAGTGCAAAGGTATTCAGCATGGCCATACTGAGGATCACGGGTTCGATTCCTGCTCGGTCCAGGAAAAGACGCGAAAGACATTTTCTTGACTTCCTTGGACATAGAGTATCTTCGTGCCTGTCATCAGTAGATCGGCTCCACAGGCACGTTCTCCTCGTGCCTGCCATACAATTCTCCTCAAATTCCTGAATGGGTTTCTTCTGGAATTCTTAAAGGGATTTCTCCAACAACATCTTCAGTGATTCCTCCAAAAACTCCTTCAGAGTTTTCTCCAGGGACTATTTCAGGTTTTTTCAGGAACCATTCAGGGCTTCCTGCAGGAATTCCTTCAGAAGTTTCTCCTAGATTTTTTCCCGGAATTCTATGAGAAATTTCTTAATAAACTCCTTCATGAATTCCTCCAAAAACTCCTCCATTTATAAGGGATTCGTAACGGATTCCTTTAAAAAAAAATTTTCTTGGATTCTCCAGAAATTGCCTTAGAAATTTTGCTAGAAATCTTTGAGGCATTTCTCGTGAAATTTCTGTAGAAATTTCTCCAGGAACACCTTCAGAAATTTGTTCTCAAATTTCTTTACGAATTTCTTCAAGAGCTGCTTTAGGGGATTCTGTAGGAACTCCTTTAGGGACTCATTTTTTTTTATATAGAAACATTTCCGTTGATTTCTCCAGAAACTTTTCAGGAATTGCACCTACAATTATTTGCGGGATTTCTCTTGGAATTGTTGGAGAAATTTCTTCAGTAACTCTTTCAGGAATTTCTTATCAAATTTCTTCAAGAATTTCTCCAAAAACCCTTTGTGGATTTCTTTAGAAATTCCTTCATGGATTTCTGCAGGTGCTCCTTCACAAGCTTCTCCCGTGATTCCTCTAGTAATCTCTTGAGGAGTTTTCCAAAGAATTCCTTCAAAAGTTCCTCTAAGAATTCCTTGAAGGATTTCACCTGGAGTTACTTGAGGATTTTTTTTTCAGGAATATCAGGAATACTCCTTCAAGAACTCCTTCAGGTATTTCTACAGGAATTTCTTCTAGGAATACTAAAGAGATTTTTCTTTGAATTCTTCAAGAGATTTTTTCTGAAGTTGCTGGAGAACTTTCTCCTGCAATGGCGAGATAGATTTTTCCTCGAACTTCTTCAGGAACTTCATCATGGATTTCCTCAGAGATTTTTTCTGAAATCCTTCGGGAACTCCTCCTGGAATTTCTTCAGGGATTTCTTCTGTATTGCTGGCGAGATTTCCCCCAAGAAGTCCTTCAATGAATCCTCCAGGAACTACTTAAGGGATTTCTTTTGGAATTCGTTTTGGGATTGTTCCAGGAATTTTTTGTGGGATTTCTCCAAAAAGTCCTTCCGGGATTTCTCCAGAAACCAATCCATAGATTTTCCCAGGAAATCCTTCAGGACTTTTTCCATGATTTTTTCTAGGGATCTCCCAGGAATTCCTTCAGGAGCTCCTACAGGAACTTCCCAGGGATTCCTCCAAGAACTTCTTCAGGAATATCTCAAGAAATTTATTGAGGGATTCCTCGAGGAATACCTTCAGGAAATCCTACTCACTGGAAATGAGAGATTTCTTCTGAAGTTCTCTGACTGATTTCTCCTGTAATTTTTCGAGGGTTTACTCTTGGAACTCCTTCAGGGATTTCTCCAGGAGATTCTTCATCGATTCGCCCTGGAAATTTTTCATGGATTTCTCCAGAAATTTCTCCTTGAAATCCTTATGGAGTTTTTTTTTCTCAGAAATCCTGAAGGTAGCTATTCCACCTGGATTTTTTTCAGGAATTTGTCCTGAAATTGCTGAAGAGGTTCCCAATAATTCCTCTAAAATCTCTTCAAAAACTACCTTTTTTCACCTATTTCTCTTGGAGTTCCTTCAGTAAATGTTCCGGAATTCCTTTTGGGATTTCTCCAAAAAAACCCTTCCTGGATTTCTCCAGAAACTGATTCATGGATTTTTTCTGTCATTCCTTCAGGAATTCCGTATGTGGTTTCTGCTAAAGTTCTTTCAGTGATTCACCCAGAAGCTCTTCTAGGGGTTCCTCCAGGAACTCCATTAGGATTTCTCCCAGGAATTCCTCAGAGGTATTTTTCGGAGATTCATATGCCATAAAAAATCGTCAAAATCGATTAAATATTGTCAACAGATGTGACGTTTGATTATTTTGTACGCACATTATAAAACGGCGTTGACTCAAACCTAGAAAGACAAAATTGATGATTACACAGCGTAACAAAAATTAGCTTTTGGTCTGTCTCAAGAGCAAACTTATGTGTCTCTGACAGATTTTGGGCCGCTGAATCCGAATCCGGGCTCAGACTTGCTCCAACACGTCACAATTTTGAGCTATACCTCAATTTATAGGGCAAAATAAGCGATTTAGTCCTTTTTTGATTGCAAGTTATTAAGCATGGAAATATTTTTTAAGCAATCAAAAGGTTAATTGGTCAGTTAACATCTAAATTAAGAACTCATGCAAAATATTTCGTTTTAGCAATTCGAATTTGATAGTTTTAATCGATTTATGCTAGGTACGATATTTCCCATACAAGTCACTCTCCAAAAGTTGCATGCAAGTTTTCATACTAACATAAAATGCTTAAATCTATCAAATTTGATTAGCTAAAACGAAATATTTTGCATGAATCGTTAATTTAGATGTTGATTGACCAATTTACCTTTTGATTGCTATAAAAAAAATATTTCCATGCTTAATGACATGCAGTCAAAAAAGCCCAAAATCGCATATTTTGCCCTATAAATTGAGGTATAGCTCAAAATTGTGACGTGTTGGAGCAAATCTGAGCCCGGATTCGGATTCAGCGGCCCAAAATCCTTCGGAGACACATAAATTTGCTCTTGAGACAAAAAAATGTTGCGCTGTGTTATTTGCTGGGTATTGCGCTGATATTGGGATACATTGGTTTGGGGCAACTTCAAAAGAGTCAGGGCAGTTTCACAGGGGACTCAGGTTGGGAGCGTCTGAGGTGTTTTAAGCCATTTCAATGCGTTTCGAGAGATTTCAGATGGATTTAAGGGGTTTCACAGGCTAGCAGTTGAGCTTCACGAGAGCGGCAGGGGGGTTTCAAAGGCATTTCAGGGAGTTTTAGGGCCTTTCTTGGCGTTTCCAGGTGTTTCAGAGCGTTTCAAAATGTTTCAGAGCAATTCAAGTAGTGCCAGAAGCATTCCATGGGGCTCCATAGGCTATCATGTGAGCTCCGGGCGACTTCAGAGGGATTCCAGAAGTGTTTTAAGGCAATTCAGGGCATTTCAAGGCGTTTCAGGGTGTCTCAGGAGGTTTTAAAGGGGTTTTACGGGGTTTCACCGGCTCGTAGAGGAGCTTCAGATGGATTTCAGAAGGATTCCAGAGGCGTTGTTTTATGGCAATTCAGGAGGTTTCAGAGGAGTTTCAGGGGGTTTTACAGGCTTAAGCACTGTTTGCAGTTCAGAAGGAATTTCTCAGCCTATCTTGATGCATGGGAAATTCCTTGGCTGAATCGCTCAAGAAACCGGGTTTTCTTCGATCGCAGTACGCAGTAGCGAAGAAATGGCAGTCACCGAAGAAAGTTTCTGCCAGGAATCACTGAAGAAGTTTCTTGAGCGATTCCTTTCGAACTCGAAACTGCGCTTTACATGTGAACTTCACGGGAGTTACAGGTCGGTTTGAGACAGATTCTGCTTTGGGATTCATATGCATTCAGGGAGATTTCCAAAGCGCTTGAAACCATTTTGTTCAGGTGGGGTTTAGAGGCGTTTCGAGGCATGTAAAAACTTTTCGTAAACGAAATTTGCTAGATTTCCTTGGGCATGGAGTAGACAGAGAAAACTCTTGGTTAATGGATATGGCAATGTTCATAAAACACTGAGCAGGCTTCCCTGCTGCGACGTTACGCTAGGAAGAAGAAGAAGAAGAACAAGAAGAAGAACAAGAAGAAGAAGAAGAAGAAGAAGAAGAAGAAGTTTCAGAGGAGTTTGAAGGGGCTTCATAGGCTCTCATATGAGATTTAGGGAGGATTCAGGGGGATTTCAGAGATGCATTTCAAAGCATATCAAGACGTTTCAATGCGTTTTAGGGAGTTTCAGGAGGTTTCAAAGAGATTTCATGGGGTTTTACAGGCTCACAGGGAGCTGAAGATGGGTTTCAAAAGTGTTTCAGAGGCGTTTAAGGGCGTTTTAAGAGATTTCAGAGGAGTTTTAGGGGGCTTCCGAGGGTCGCAGATTAGCTTCACGGGGGTTTCAGTTGCGTTTCAAAACGTTTTATAGGATTTTGAGGCGATTCAGACGGTTTCAGAGGGCTGTCGAGGGTCCTCACAAGGTCTCTGGTGGTGGTGAGCTGCACAGAGAGCTCAGTTGAAAGGGTTGATGGGTTTCAGGACATTTCTAGGCGTTTTAAGGCGTCTCAGGATTTTTTATAGAATTTTTAATGGTCCTCACAAGATCTCAGGAGAGCTTCAGAGAAGCTTCAACAGGATTTCAGAGGCGCTTCAAGACTTCCAGGGCGATTCAGGAGGTTTCAGAGTAGTTTTAGTTGAGGTTTCAACGAATTGTAGCAACCTATGGAGAAAGCAAAAGCTAAAAAAGTTAAAGAAACAAGACATTCTTGAAAATATTCTGCACAAAAAGCGTTACAGCAAATTTAAGTTCTTGTATGTCATTATGTAGAATGTAGGAAAGTTGCTGAACAATTTAAGACCTATAATAATCGAAATTTGCCAGCAAAAACATAGTTTGGTCGAAAATATGAAATTGTGGCTCGAAGTCGAACTTTCAAAAATGTACTGAGTACATTAGGGTGGTCCACAGCTTCATGAAAAACATATAATTCGCAAAATGCCTTGTCTTACCTCCTGAATCGGTTAATTTGGAGTTCCAGAAGCTAAGTTTAAAAATTGAGCGAAATCGGTTAACCTGTAAACATCCGGGACGATCTACTTTTGGCAGAAATGAAATATCTTCTTTGTTTTAAAACATTTTACTCTGAAGTTTTTTTTTATAGTCAAGGGGAATAGTTGTGCTAAGAAATGCATGGTATACCTTCCCTCTCTGCACCCTCCCCCTTTTGCTGGTAACCGAAAATACGTGGAAATTTCATCGTTTTGCTAATCATCGTTTTGCTAATAGTTTTTACTGATCCTTAACATGCAATGTATTACTACCCATCATAGTCTGTTGAAACTTTGATCCCAGAGATATTCTAAGGCCTCCAAAGTACTCCAAAGTTTGCGTTACAAATCCAACATTCTAAACCAAATTTAATACACTATGAATCATCACAGAACATAGTCTACGCTACTCAGAAATCCTCAAAGCGCTCCTAGAAAATTTATGGTACATGAATTGGGTGATCTAGGTCATCCAAACTACTCTAGAATTCATTTTCTTAAGATCTACAACATCTACCATCATTTGTGTTCACTCTGTTCATGAAATTTAGTCACGTTGATGTCCATTAGATCTCGCAATGTTACGAGCAACTCAATATTGTGGTAGTTGGACATTCCGTGAAATACACATGGCCTCCAAAACACTTTGAAGTTTGGGTTACGATATCTACATCCTGTATCATGCTCAAATTGTAAGAAAAATATTCGTGGAATGTAGTCTATATTGCTGATGGAGCCTCATTGCACAACTATAATGCTTTTGGTACATTCATGAGATATTCCAGGCTTTCCAAACTATTCTGGAATTAGGACCTTCAAGGTCTACAGGCTCTACTCTTGTTTCTGTTCACTCTATCGGCATAATTCTTCCACGATTGTGTCTGTTGCACCTCATAATATTACGCGTATCTCTTTGTGTTGCTATTTGGGTGTCCACTGGCCTACAAATAGACCCAATGTATTTTGAAAAATGGGTCGCAATATTTGTAAATCTAAGGATATAATCTACGCTACTCTTAGAGCTTCAGAGTGCAATTCTGATAACTTGGCAATATTCATTTGGTGATCTTGGTCATCCAAACTATTCTGGAATTCCGACCTTCATGCTCCACAAGCTCTACTCTTGAATCTCTTTACTTTAACGCCAAGAATTCCTCGAAGAATATTTCTAGGTATTCCTCCAAGAATTTCTGCCAACAATTCCTGGAAGAATTAATTCTGGAGTTTTTTCAAGAAATTCCTCGAAAAATCATCCAAGAGTGCCTCCACGAGTTCTACCAGAAATACAAGAGAAGAATCCCTCCATAAATTTTCCCAAGAATTCCTTCAAGAATTCCACCAGAAATTTCATCAAGAATTGCTCCAGATATAACTTTAAAAATTTTGCTAAGAAAACCTCAAATAATCCCTCTAGGTATGTTTCCAAGAATTTCTCCAGGAATTCCTCATAAACTTCTGCCAAGACATTTTCCGAGCTTTCAAAAAATTTCTCCAGAAATTCCTCAAAGAATTTCTCCAGAAACCTGCATGAAATCGTCCAGAAATTTTCCCAAAAAATATTCCAGAGATTCAGCCAAGATTACTTTCACGCATTTCTCCGGAAATTTCTCCAGGAATTTGAGAAGATTTTTTTCAAGGAATTTCAACAGAAACTACTTCAGGAAATCCTCCAGGAACTTCTTCGGGAATTCATCGCAGATTGCTTCCAGGAATTCCTCCAGGGATTTTTTCAAGAATTCCTCCAAAAATTCTTTCTTGAATACCCCCAGGTTCCTTCAGAAAACCTTTAGTAAGTCATCAAGAAAATACTCCTGGGATTACACTAAGAATTCGACCGAAAGTTCTTTCAGGGATTTCCTCAGATATTTCTCCGAAAATTGTTAAGGAGTTACGCCAAAAATTCCTCACGAAATTCCTCCAGGAACTCCTTTAGGAATTCCTCCAGGAGAACACTTTCATGAGTTCCTTAATAAAATCTTCTTGGAATTCCACCAGGAAGTCCTCGACGAATTCCTCAAGGATTTTTTCCAAGAATCCCTCCTTCAAAAAATCCTACACTACCTTCCCCAAAAATTTCTCAAGGGGTCCCTCTAATGGTTCTGTCTAGAATCCCTTCAGGAATTTCGCCAGGAATATCTCCAAGCTTTTTTTTTCATGAAATTCCTTCAAGAATTTATCCAAAAATCTTTCAGAAACTCTTTCATGAATACAAGATTTTTCAGGAAACCTCTGGAAATTCCGCAAGAAAATAATCCTGGAACAACCTCAGGGATTCCTCCAAGAATCCCTTCAGATAATTCTACAGGAACTGCTCCGAGACTTGTTCCCAGAATTCCTCCAAGAATTTCTTCAGAAAATACTCAAAGAATTCTGTTAAGAATTCCTCTAAGAATCACATAAGAAATTTCTCCAAGAATTTCTCCTAAAATGAATTCCTGGACTTCCTGGTGGAATTCCAAAAAAATAGGAACTCCTGAAAGAGTTCCTGGAGGAATTCCTGGAATAATTCCTGAACGAGTTGCTGGAGTATTTTTGGTAGGAATTTTTATAGTAATTTCTTGAGAAATTCTCAAATAAATTCCTGGAGCGATTCTTGTACGAATTTCTGGTAGAATTCTCGGAGGAACTCCTGGAAGAATTTTCGAGGAATTTCTCGAAAAATTCCTGGAGAAATTCTTCCAGGAATTATTTGCCAAAATTATTGGGAAAATATCTGGAAAGATAACACAGCGCAACATTTTTTTGTCTCAAGAGCAAACTTATGTGTCTCTGACAGATTTTGGGCCGCTGAATCCGAATCCGGGCCCAGATTTGCTCCTGCATGTCACAATTTTGAGCTATACCTCAATTTATAGGGCAAAATATGCGATTTTGGGCTTTTTTGACTGCATCCCATTAGGCATGGAAACATATTTCTTAGGCAATCAAAGGATAAATTGGTCAATTAACATCTAAATTAACGATTCATGCAAAATATTTCATTTTCTTAAATCAAATTTGATAGATTTAAGCATTTTATGTCAGTATGTAAACTTGCATGCAACTTTTTGAGGGTGACTTGTATGGGAAATATCGTACCTAACATAAAACGCCTAAAACTATCAAATTCGATTTAGTAAAACGAAATATTTTGCATGAGTCGTTAATTTGGATGTTAATTGACCAATTTATCCTTTGATTGGTTAAAAAAAATATTTCGACGCTTAGTGGCTTGCAGTCAAAAAATCCCAAAATCGCATATTTTGCCCTATAAATTGAGGTATAGCTCAAAATTGTGACGTGCTGGAGCAAATCTGAGCCCAGATTCGGATTCAGCGGCCCAAAATCTGTCAGAGACACATAACTTTGCTCTTGAGACAGACTAAAAGTTAATTTTTGTTACGCTGTGTAATTTGAGGAATTCTTTGCGAAAGTCTTGGAGGAACTCCTGAAGGATTTTTTGGAGGCACTACACCATTGAAGTAAAGAGATACAAGTAACAAGAGTAGAGCTTGAGGAGCTTGAAGGTCTGAATTCCAGAATAGTTTGGATGACCTAGATTATCAAGTGCCAAGTTATCAGAATTGCACTCTGAGGCTCTAAGAGTAGTTAGATTATATTCCGCGAGCATTTGCTACAATAAAATATCCTTAGATTTATAGATGTTGCGACCCATACTTCAAAATACATTGGGTCTTTTTATATGCCAGTGGACATCCAAATAGCAACACAAAGAGATACGCGTAATATTATGAGGTGCAACAGACAAAATCGTGAAGGAATAATGCCTATAGAGTGAACAGAAACAAGAGTAGAGCCTGAAGACCTTGAAGGTCCTAATTCCAGAATAGTTTGGAAAGCCTGGAATATACCATGAATGTACTATATTCATTATAGTTGTGCAATGAGGCTCCATCAGCAATATAGACTACATTCCACGAATATTTTTTTTTACAATTTGAGCATGAAACAGGATGTTTTTTAATTCTTTTTTTTTAGTTTTTATTTCTGTATATTTTAACTTATGCTAATTCTACACTTAATACAGGATGTACATTGTAAATTGTAGATATCGTGACCCAAACTTCAAAGCGTTTTGGAGGCCATTTGTATTTCACGAAATGTCCAACTACCACAACATTGAGTTGCTCGTAACATTGCGAGGTCTAATGGACATCAATGTGACTGAATTTATTGAACAGAGTGAACACAAATGATGGTAGATGTTGTAGATCTTGAGAAAATGAATTTCAGTGTAGTTTGGATGACCTAGATCACCTAATTCATGTACCATAAACTTTCTAGGAGTGCTTTGAGGCTTTCTGAGTAGCGGAGACTACGTTCTGTGATGATTCATCGTGTATGAAATTTGGTTTAGAATGTTGGATTTGTGACGCAAACTTTGGAGGCCTTAGAATAGCTCTGGGATCAAAACTTCAACATACTATGATGGGTAGCATGGGATTAGCAAAACAATGAAATTTGAGCAAAAACATGAAGAATTTATTAAAATACAAAAAAAGCACCGTATTTCCGGTTACCGGCAAAAGGGGGAGGGTGCAAAGAGGGGAGGTACCATGCATTTCTTAGCTCAACTATTTCCCTTGACTATAAAAAAAACTTCAGAGTAAAATGTTTTAAAACAAAGAAGATATTCCATTTCTGCCAAAAGTAGATCGTCCCGGGTGTTTACGGGTTGAGCCCAAGCGGCGCTCAACAAGCTTGGAGTTTGAGAAAAATTGGCCAAATGTATGCAGAAATCTTAAGTTTTCGACTTATGCCGCTAGTTGGCGCTATGAGCTCTCAATTAATAAAGCCTTTGGTATTCTTGTAGGTGACTGTATCCCAAACAATTTTGTCAAACTTAGATGATCAGAGCTGTTTTTGACTAGTAAAAATAAAATTCTCCTGTATCCTCGTATTTTTTTTAATGTATGCAGGAGTTCCTTCAGAAATTCTTGAAGGAATATTTTTGAAAATTCCTGAGGGTATTTCTTTGGAAATGCCTGGAAGAAATTATTTGAAAATTCTTGAAGAAATTCCATCCAAAATTTCTGGAGGAATCCCTTCGCAAATTCCTGGAAGAGTTCCATCGGAAACTCCTGAAGAAATTCCTTCGGAAATTCCTGAAGAAATTCCTTCGGAAATTCCTGGAGCAATTCCTTCCGAAATTCCTTAGGCAGTTCCTTGGGAAAATCTTGGATGAATACCTTCGGAGGTTCCTGGAGGAATTCTTTCAGAAATCCATAGAGAAATTCGTGAGGAAATCCTTAGGTGAATTTCTTATGAAATTCCTGGAGGAATGCTTTTGGAAATTCTTGGAGGAATTCCTTCGGAAATTGCTGGACGAATGTCATTGAAAATTCCTGGAGGGATTCCTTCGGAAAGTCCTGGAGGAATTCCTTCGGAAAGTCGTGGAGGATTTTTTCGGAAATACTTTTAGGATTATTTTTTTTGAAATCCAAGATAATTCCTTCGGAAATTCCTAGCGGAATTCCTGGAGGAATTCCTTCGGAAATTCCTGGAGGAATTCCTTCGGAAATTCCTGGAGGAATTCTTTCATAAATTCCGGGAGGAATTCCTTCGGAAATTGCTGGACGAATTTCATTGGAAATTCCAGGATGAATTCCTTCGGAAATTCCTGCAATAATTTCTTCGGCATTACTGAAGGAATTACTGGAGGATTTTTTTCGGAAATTCTTTTTAGATTTTTTTTGGAAATTCCTGGAGGAATACCGTCGGATATTCCTAGCAGAATTCCTTTGGAAAATCCTGGAGGAATTCTTTCGGAAATTTCTGGAGGAATTTCTTCAGAAATTCCTGGAGGTATTCCTTCGGAAATTCCTGGAGAAATTTTTTCGGAAAGTCTTTTTGGATTTTATTTTTGGAAATTCCAAGAGGAATTCCCTCGAAAATCCGTGGAGGAATTCCTTTACAAACTCCGTTAGGAATTCCTTAAAAAAATCCTGGAGGAATTCTTTCGGAAACTCCGAGAGGAATTCCTTCGGAAATTGCTAGACGAATTCGTTTGAAATTCCTTCGGAAATTCCTGGAGAAATTTTTTCGGAAAGTCTTTTTGGATTTTATTTTTGGAAATTCCAAGAGGAATTCCCTCGAAAATTCGTGGAGGAATTCCTTTACAAATTCCGTTAGGAATTCCTTAAAAAAATCCTGGAGGAATTCTTTCGGAAACTCCGAGAGGAATTCCTTCGGAAATTGCTAGACGAATTCGTTTGAAGATTCATGGAGGAATTCCTTTGGAAATTCCTGCAGGAATTCTTTCGGAAATGCTTAGGGGAATTTCTTCGGAAATTCCTGGAGAAATCCCTCCGGAATCTCTTGGATGCATTCCTTCTGACATTCGTGGAGTAATTATTTCGGAAATTCCAAGAGGAATTCCTTCGGAAATTCTTGGAGGAATTTCTTTAAAAAATCCCGGAGCAATTCCATTGGAAATTCTTGGAGGAATTCCTTTGGAAATTCCTTCGGAAATTCCTGGAGAAACTCTTTTGGAAATTCCTGAAGGATTTTTTTTTTTGAAATTCCAGGAAGAATCACTATCAAATTTTCGTGATTTGTGCCAACATAAGAACAGTAACGACATTCACAATACGCGCGACGTGAGACGAAACATAACACTTATAGTTCTTACAATCGTCAAGATATTAAAATTTACCTTTCGTCGACCGGTTTCGGGCGCGATGTCGCCCATCAACTGGACAATGTCCGACTGATTGCCTTCAGTTTTCGTACGATATTCGTACACGTCCGAAGAGAAGCGATGCTACTGGGGTGTCGTGTCTACCAGATTAAAAAGACACGATGCAATGGGCGGGTCGTCTTCATTCATCAACGGCCTTCGTGTGTTGCTGATGAACATTGACTCCCAAGCGTTTAAGTGCAACGTTTTTCTTACGCTTTTGACGAGTTTGGCATTATTCCAATCAATTTCATGTTGGGAGTCTACTGTATGCGCTGCCACGCTGGATTCGGTTGCTTTAATAGACTGGACAGCATTTTTGTGCTCTTTTAAACGGACCTTTACTTTCCGGCGAGTTTGGCCAATGTAAACTGCGGGGCAGTCCTTACATGGTATCTCGTATATTCCGGATTGTTCATCCGGCGTCCTTGTCCTTAAGGTTACATAAAAGGTCACGTAAGGTCTTGTCGCTCTTATGTACAACGTGTAGATTTTGTCGGCGAAAGCTGTTTTTATTTGATTGGTTATCCTGGGGTAAAACGGCAAGCTAATCCTTCTGATTTCTTCTGGGTTCGGTTGAAGGGTAATAATGTTCCTGCGGTGGGTTTTCCGTTTGTGCTTCTTCAAAATTTTGTTCACAAAAGGCCTGTCGTATCCGTTCACCTAAAGGAATTCTTCAAAGAATTTCCGAATGAGTTCCTCATTTCTTCAGGAATTTCCGAAATATTTTTTCAATAAAGTTTTGAAAGATTTTTGAAGAAATTCCTTATGGAATTTCAGAAGGGATATCTCATGAGACTTTTAGTGGAATTTTTTCAATATTTTCGAAAGAATTGCTTCAGGAACTTGGGATGGAATTCTCACAGAAATTTCCCGATGAATGTCTCCAAGAATTTTTGAAGGTGTTCCCCAAGAAATTTTCGGAAGAATTCCTCACGAAAACTCCGAAGGAGTTCCTCAAGGAATCTTCTAAAGGAAATCGTAGATGAACTCTCGAAGGAATGTCTTATGGAATTTCTCAAGGAGCTTTAGAAATGAAGGAATTCCTCAAGAAATTTCTGTAGAATTTGTCAAGGAATGTCCGGTGGAATTCCCCAAGGATTTTCGAAATAAATTCCTGAAATTATTTTTGAATTGATTCCTTTAAAAATTTCCGAATGCATTCCTCTAGCAACTTCCAAAGATATTCCTCCAGAAATTTCCGAAGGAATTCCTTTAGAAATGTTCAAAGAATTTTTTCCGGTAGTTCCGAAGGAATGCATAAAAGGATTTTTCGAAAAAATTTCTCAAGGAAAGGAATCTTAGTTTGATTGGAATTTTTGAAAGAATTCCCGGAGAAATTCTTAAAGTATTTTCTGGAGCTTCTCAAACGGATTTCTGGTGGAATTAAGAATGATATTTGTAAAGAATTACTGGGGAAATTCTCAAAAGAATGCATGGTGAAATTCGTAATAAAACTTCTGGAGGAATTATTGAAGAAATTTCTGAAGGAATTCCTAGCGGAATTACTGCAAGTTTTCCGAAGGTAATTTCTGCTGGAATATCTACATTAAAATAACCTGGAAAAATATCAAAGAAATTTCTGGAGAAACTGCTGGATAAATTCAAATTCATGATGGCATTTGTTAAGAAATTCCTGAAGCAATATCTCAGGATTATAATCATATATGATTCTTCCTTTCCTTTCCTTTCATACTTCACATTATTTTTTAAATGATGAAGTATTTGAACTCCTTGTTACTGCAAAGTGGCTGGCCGAAAAGCTGGTTACGCCCTTGTGTTTATATGTATAAAAAGTTACGAAAATCAACTAAAATAGTAAGAAATTTCTATTTTATTTAACTCATTTTGGTATCATAATGGTCAATTTTTCCGAACTGGTTCATTATGCAACTGAAATGAGTATCATAATGAAAAATAATTGCATAATGTTCATAATGCAACTCATTTGGGTTGCATTATGAACATTATGCAACTCGGCAAGCCTCGTTGGATAAATGTACGACTCGTGCTGAAAAAATCAACTTTTTGCAACTCGTTACATAAATAACTATTTCATGAACTGGGAAGAAAATGGACACGATCGAGATGAAACCGATCTAGAGTGCGGTGCAACAATGACCTCAACAGTTGTCAAACTACCGCATCTTGGCAAGACAAAGTTTGCCGGGCCAGCTAGTAAATAATATTTTGAAATTTAAAGTTCTATCCTATTTAAAAAAAAATGATTCAATCTTTTGATGATTCAAATTTGTTAGTATGAAAGTAATACTCCTAACAGCTCCTAGCTGAAGGTACAACGTTCGCATACGTGATGCTAAGAGGGAAGCGAAGGGGTCTACCGCTGTGTTACGCTTCATACAAACGTTCAAAATTCCCCATGCAACAGTTGTTAAGTGAGGGAATGAGGGGTTCTAAATTTGAAAAATTGTATGTTACGTAATATGTGAATGAGAGCTAACGCAATTAGCGTTAAACTTACTGTAGATATGCAGCTAAATCGCAGCACGAAAATCGATTCCACCGATAATTGGTTTGTGCTCGGCTCTGCGAATGTCGCAGTCGTATCAGATGCACACTAAATAATGTTATATCTCTCGTCCTTTGGACCTCAACGGCTTCGAACTGTATCCAACATCACCGGCTACTAGCAAAGCAACCACCAGAGAACACGGGACACGATCATAGGATCCCACTATAAATTACCGTAATTTATATTGCAACAACCCACATCGCGAGGAAGTAGGCTCCGCTAGAGGTCAGTTCGCCTCACTGGAGAACAACCAACAACGGCATTACAATGGGACTAAATTTGCGCGGCCTGCCTGGGCCAAACCACGTGGTATATCGGGGCATCGGGTAATCCTTATTTGAATAATTTACTATTTACGCTGCCTGTGTAAGCAACGGCTACAACGACGCCAATCTTGTTTCCGGAACAACCATCACTAACGAGACGGGACGAAGGAACTACAGCGTCGTAACCTTTTTTGTCTATGGAGGGTTGTCCAGCAATGCCCACTGACCGACTGCGGACGGCCAGGCCATGCTCGCCCAAGTGTAATTGGGCTGGGTCATTGGAATGGGACCAGCCAGCAGCGCTTGTGCTCGCTCACAAGTGGCCGTCAGCTAGGGAAAAGTTGCCGTCGTCTCGAGTGATATGCACTAGTTCGCTCGCGTCGCACTATCTACCGCTGTCATTGGAGGCTCGTGCAAGTCCTTCTGGGTCATCAGGTGAACTGTGTCATCAACAACTAATACACAGTGGGCAATGACTGAACAAGAAAGAGTCTGATGAGAATCCTTTCAGGATTCTGATGAGAATCCTTTCAGGATTCTGATGAGAATCCTTTCAGGATTCTGATGAGAATCCTTTCAGGATTCTTATGAGAATCTTTTCAGGATTCTGATGAGAATCCTTTCAGGATTCTGATGAGAATCCTTTCAGGATTCTGATGAGAATCCTTTCAGGATTCTGATGAGAATCCTTTCAGGATTCTGATGAGAATCCATTCAGGATTCTGATGAGAATCCTTTCAGGATTCTGATGAGAATCCTTTCAGGATTCTGATGAGAATCCTTTCAGGATTCTGATGAGAATCCTTTCAGGATTCTGATGAGAATCCTTTCAGGATTCTGATGAGAATCCTTTCAGGATTCTGATGAGAATCCTTTCAGGATTCTGATGAGAATCCTTTCAGGATTCTGATGAGAATCCTTTCAGGATTCTGATGAGAATCCTTTCAGGATTCTGATGAGAATCCTTTCAGGATTCTGATGAGAATCCTTTCAGGATTCTGATGAGAATCCTTTCAGGATTCTGATGAGAATCCTTTCAGGATTCTGATGAGAATCCTTTCAGGATTCTGATGAGAATCCTTTCAGGATTCTGATGAGAATCCTTTCAGGATTCTGATGAGAATCCTTTCAGGATTCTGATGAGAATCCTTTCAGGATTCTGATGAGAATCCTTTCAGGATTCTGATGAGAATCCTTTCAGGATTCTGATGAGAATCCTTTCAGGATTCTGATGAGAATCCTTTCAGGATTCTGATGAGAATCCTTTCAGGATTCTGATGAGAATCCTTTCAGGATTCTGATGAGAATCCTTTCAGGATTCTGATGAGAATCCTTTCAGGATTCTTATGAGAATCTTTTCAGGATTCTGATGAGAATCCTTTCAGGATTCTGATGAGAATCCTTTCAGGATTCTGATGAGAATCCTTTCAGGATTCTGATGAGAATCCTTTCAGGATTCTGATGAGAATCCTTTCAGGATTCTGATGAGAATCCTTTCAGGATTCTGATGAGAATCCTTTCAGGATTCTGATGAGAATCCTTTCAGGATTCTGATGAGAATCCTTTCAGGATTCTGATGAGAATCCTTTCAGGATTCTGATGAGAATCCTTTCAGGATTCTGATGAGAATCCTTTCAGGATTCTGATGAGAATCCTTTCAGGATTCTGATGAGAATCCTTTCAGGATTCTGATGAGAATCCTTTCAGGATTCTGATGAGAATCCTTTCAGGATTCTGATGAGAATCCTTTCAGGATTCTGATGAGAATCCTTTCAGGATTCTGATGAGAATCCTTTCAGGATTCTGATGAGAATCCTTTCAGGATTCTGATGAGAATCCTTTCAGGATTCTGATGAGAATCCTTTCAGGATTCTGATGAGAATCCTTTCAGGATTCTGATGAGAATCCTTTCAGGATTCTGATGAGAATCCTTTCAGGATTCTGATGAGAATCCTTTCAGGATTCTGATGAGAATCCTTTCAGGATTCTGATGAGAATCCTTTCAGGATTCTGATGAGAATCCTTTCAGGATTCTTATGAGAATCCTTTCAGGATTCTGACGAGAATCCTTTCAGGATTCTGATGAGAATCCTTTCAGGATTCTGATGAGAATCCTTTCAGGATTCTGATGAGAATCCTTTCAGGATTCTGATGAGAATCCTTTCAGGATTCTGAAGAGAATCCTTTCAGGATTCTGATGAGAATCCTTTCAGGATTCTGATGAGAATCCTTTCAGGATTCTGATGAGAATCCTTTCAGGATTCTGATGAGAATCCTTTCAGGATTCTGATGAGAATCCTTTCAGGATTCTGATGAGAATCCTTTCAGGATTCTGATGAGAATCCTTTCAGGATTCTGATGAGAATCCTTTCAGGATTCTGATGAGAATCCTTTCAGGATTCTGATGAGAATCCTTTCAGGATTCTGATGAGAATCCTTTCAGGATTCTGATGAGAATCCTTTCAGGATTCTGATGAGAATCCTTTCAGGATTCTGATGAGAATCCTTTCAGGATTCTGATGAGAATCCTTTCAGGATTCTGATGAGAATCCTTTCAGGATTCTGATGAGAATCCTTTCAGGATTCTGATGAGAATCCTTTCAGGATTCTGATGAGAATCCTTTCAGGATTCTGATGAGAATCCTTTCAGGATTCTGATGAGAATCCTTTCAGGATTCTGATGAGAATCCTTTCAGGATTCTGATGAGAATCCTTTCAGGATTCTGATGAGAATCCTTTCAGGATTCTGATGAGAATCCTTTCAGGATTCTGATGAGAATCCTTTCAGGATTCTGATGAGAATCCTTTCAGGATTCTGATGAGAATCCTTTCAGGATTCTGATGAGAATCCTTTCAGGATTCTGATGAGAATCCTTTCAGGATTCTGATGAGAATCCTTTCAGGATTCTGATGAGAATCCTTTCAGGATTCTGATGAGAATCCTTTCAGGATTCTGATGAGAATCCTTTCAGGATTCTGATGAGAATTATTTCAGGATTCTGATGAGAATCCTTTCAGGATTCTGATGAGAATCCTTTCAGGATTCTGATGAGAATCCTTTCAGGATTCTGATGAGAATCCTTTCAGGATTCTGATGAGAATCCTTTCAGGATTCTGATGAGAATCCTTTCAGGATTCTGATGAGAATCCTTTCAGGATTCTGATGAGAATCCTTTCAGGATTCTGATGAGAATCCTTTCAGGATTCTGATGAGAATCCTTTCAGGATTCTGATGAGAATCCTTTCAGGATTCTGATGAGAATCCTTTCAGGATTCTGATGAGAATCCTTTCAGGATTCTGATGAGAATCCTTTCAGGATTCTGATGAGAATCCTTTCAGGATTCTGATGAGAATCCTTTCAGGATTCTGATGAGAATCCTTTCAGGATTCTGATGAGAATCCTTTCAGCATTCTGATGAGAATCCTTTCAGGATTCTGATGAGAATCCTTTCAGGATTCTGATGAGAATCCTTTCAGGATTCTGATGAGAATCCTTTCAGGATTCTGATGAGAATCCTTTCAGGATTCTGATGAGAATCCTTTCAGGATTCTGATGAGAATCCTTTCAGGATTCTGATGAGAATCCTTTCAGGATTCTGATGAGAATCCTTTCAGGATTCTGATGAGAACCCTTTCAGGATTCTGATCAGAATCCCTTCAGGATTCTGATGAGAATCCTTTCAGGATTCTGTTGAGAATCCTTTCAGGATTCTGATGAGAATCCTTTCAGGATTCTGATGAGAATCCTTTCAGGATTCTGATGAGAATCCTTTCAGGATTCTGATGAGAATCCTTTCAGGATTCTGATGAGAATCCTTTCAGGATTCTGATGAGAATCCTTTCAGGATTCTGATGAGAATCCTTTCAGGATTCTGATGAGAATCCTTTCAGGATTCTGATGAGAATCCTTTCAGGATTCTGATGAGAATCCTTTCAGGATTCTGATGAGAATCCTTCCAGGATTCTGATGAGAATCCTTCCAGGATTCTGATGAGAATCCTTCCAGGATTCTGATTAGAATCCTTCCAGGATTCTGATGAGAATCCTTCCAGGATTCTGATGAGAATCCTTCCAGGATTCTGATGAGAATCCTTCCAGGATTCTGATGAGAATCCTTCCAGGATTCTGATGAGAATCCTTCCAGGATTCTGATGAGAATCCTTCCAGGATTCTGATGAGAATCCTTCCAGGATTCTGATGAGAATCCTTCCAGGATTCTGATGAGAATCCTTCCAGGATTCTGATGAGAATCCTTCCAGGATTCTGATGAGAATCCTTCCAGGATTCTGATGAGAATCCTTCCAGGATTCTGATGAGAATCCTTCCAGGATTCTGATGAGAATCCTTCCAGGATTCTGATGAGAATCCTTCCAGGATTCTGATGAGAATCCTTCCAGGATTCTGATGAGAATCCTTTCAGGATTCTGATGAGAATCCTTCCAGGATTCTGATGAGAATCCTTTCAGGATTCTGATGAGAATCCTTCCAGGATTCTGATGAGAATCCTTCCAGGATTCTGATGAGAATCCTTCCAGGATTCTGATGAGAATCCTTCCAGGATTCTGATGAGAATCCTTTCAGGATTCTGATGAGAATCATCTCAGGATTCTAATGAGAATCATTTCAGGATTCTGATGAAAATATTCTCAGAATTCTGAGGAGGTTCCTCTCAGGATTCTGATGAGAAAATTCTACACGTGGGTGGTTGCGGTAACTAAAAGTAGTTATATTCGATTCCTTGGGCTTCTTTGAATATTTTTTGATGTCTCACATAGATAGCCCTAACACTATTATCGAGCACCCAGGAACGTATTTGTCCACTGTGCCGTGGTTGCAGGGCACAACCAACCTACCAGAATGCGAACGATGAAACATGACCGCAGTAATGGGCTTGTTTACCGAGCCTCCGTTTGAGTTGCAAGTTCATTGATTGGAAATAATTATTTAATGAAGTTGGTTGGAATACCTACGGGCAGGTTGGGAGAGCCCTCAGCCCCATGTTATACTCGGTAGACGGAGCAGGAAAGGAAATGAAAACAATTTAGGGCTCGGGTTTGGATTCGATCAGTCGACAGTTGCAACTCTGCGATGACCAGTGGCTATTTGTGAAACGAGATGTAATATTTATGGCCAGTACGATTGAATGTGGTGGAATCGGAAACCAAGAGCATTAGTCATGACCAGAAGTATTTCATTATGGGTTAAAGGAATACCTGTGAGGTTGAATCGGCGTCACAGATTTATGCACCTTCCTTTTTCCATACAGCATTCCAAGTTCCGATTCTGCCAAGTCTATTCATTCCTACTAAAATCTTTTTCTTCTACTTCTCCTTGCAACTATCTGTTATTCTACTTCTTCACCTGTTTTTCTGTTTTTTTTTTTCATTTTTGTGATTATTTTTTTCTTATTGAGATTTACTTATAAGTCCATTTTTCTTATTTCGCTCTATTGAATCCGCTATCAACCTCACGCCGTTGATTCCAAAAGCAACCGGCGCCGCCTATCGGGAATTCTCAGTCACGCATTTCAATTATCCTAAGACAGCGCTTGATCCCGGTTAATTCTCTTTCTCCACATGAAACATTTCGAAATGATTATCTCCTCCGGCTAGAACGAACGGAATTAACTGAAAACAGAGTGATGATAGCCGTAAGTGCCGGTCAGTGCAGACATTGACCGACAAATTCCAGCTTTTTGCTCACCAGAAGGTTCCTTTTCGGTGTCCATCCATGCGAACCAGACCAATTGATTGGTAGGTACAGGCACTAGGCTGGTAGTGATTTCGGCCGCACTGGAAGGAAGGATGTTCGCTGCGCATGTTTATCTTTTCATCTTCATCACATTTGGTCCAAATCATCTCTCTTGCCGGCGATGAGCGTGGCTCTTGACTCTTGAGTGATGGGTATGTGGTGTACGTACATATATGAGATCTATCAGAACGAGTTGCCGAAAAGTGCCATCAATCACTGTGGCCATCGTCTTATCAGGAAATGAAAATATTGCTGCAGGTTTGTGTTTATATCGCTCCTTGGTGATGATACCAGCCGGCTGTAACAACGTGACGAAATGAGAGTTGCAAGGTTCATGTAGTGTGTACCAAATTGGTATTCGTATTGTTGCTATATGGTGGACCCATATGAGCAAAGCGGAAAGAAACCCGTAAATTTATATTTCTGAATGAAATTTTAAAATTCACTTCATGCTTTGTTGTCGTTTCAGTTATGCTAATAACCCAAAAATTTGGAACCGAGGGGGCAGTTTGGGTCAGGAAGGGTCAAAATTGCATATACTTCATTTTTGTAAGGCCGAATTACAGTATGCGGCAGGAAAAAATGCGAAAGTGTTTTTCAACTTCAAACCTCGTTTTCGTCCATTTGACGTTGACCAATCTATGTTTCAACGTTCCATGATCTCTAATAGGCTAGTTTCCTGGAACGTTAATTAAAAATTTTCTCATTTTCTTCACTAACCTTTACAGAGTGGCACCTGAAGCTGAAGACAATAAGAATTTTCAAACCGCAGAAAAGTACCGTAATCCGGGGTAACATTGATCAGAATTTTCGATCTTTCTTGAATAATTCTCTTGTTAAAGCAAACGTTACATGTTTTATAGTTTAAAAACAAGTACTGGCCCTCTGAGTATGTGTTAAGCTACTCGAAAAAGTATTGTAAAACTTTTAAACATGTTTAAATAGGCTTTTTAATCTAATTTTTGATTTTGTAGATTTGGGGTAACATTGATCACATTGATTAGCAATGTTCGTTTGTGTTGAAAATATCCTTACTTACTAAATTCGGGGTCGCTGATTTCGAATATGTTGTCCAAATTCTTACAAGTTATGTACTTTTTGAGTTATTTTAGGATTAAAATCCTGCAAATCGCGAATAACGCCTAAAGGTAGGCAATGGCCTAAGGAATTGATAGCCTACTTCCAATAAATCGTATATTTTATTGAAAAATAGCATTTTTGTAAAAGTTTCGTTCATTAAATCCAACTCTAGGATATCATATTGAAGTAATATAGTGATTTCGAACCTCATATTGTATTTAGTATTCATGCCATACATGAATGTTTGACAATGCATCTCATTGCGCTACGAAACACAGCTATTGAAAAATCGATTTATTTAAGTGTTGATGAAATTCAATTTTTAAGAATTACATGTCATTTAATAGCTTAATAATAGCAGATTACGATATACCATTCGATAGCAGAAACAGTTTCAATGTAAAATGCTTGTTTGAACATTTCATGAGGTCGGTCAAGCCGATCAATGTTACCCTACTGATCAATGATACCCCGTTTTACGGTACACAGGTCGCTAAATTTCGTATCTGATAGAACAAAATTTTTAATTTTCGCCACAATATCATCAAATATATGTACTTATTTCATTTAGTATGTGAAACTACATGGATCTGGGTCAGTGTGGACTGGTTGTTCATCGAATTCAAGCTATTTTTTTACTGTTATAGTCATTTTGTTTAATGACCATTGGGCGCGCAGTTTATTGATACCCGCTTATTAGGCTTACATTATCAGATATTAAACATCAAATATGTTCATTTTTATTTTGCAGTGCTAGAATATAGACATTGACTGATACACTGTCATGAAAAATAGTCATACATGTGCCATATTTAGCGTGTAATAGTTCCTTGAACTTTTCGCATTTTTTCCTGCCGCACCCTGTAGTTGTAATTGAAATGATTTCATCTGTAAAGTTGTTACTTCCATGTATTATTGTTCTTTTTTCTTTTTTTCTCTTTATTAACGAGATTTTTAGCCCTAGGCTAGTTCATCTCGGGACCCACGCTTTATTTTCCTTCAGAAGGAAGAACTCACATCTTGCGAATCTGTCGGGAGTGGGAACCGATCCCAGGTCCTCGGCATGATAGTCAAGTGTTCTAACCATCACACCAGGTCCGCTCCGATGTATTATTGTATATTAGGTCTCATCCTTATTCTATTCAAACTTTTGTATATTATGTATTTCAGTTCAAAACCGAATTAGTGACCCCTGGTACTCTATACTGCGCGCTGCTTTCGGCATAGTGTTTAACGCAAGACAAAAGCAGCGGAAGTAAAAGAAAAAGTGTCACTATTTCGGTTTTGAACTGAAAACATAATAATGAGTCTTCTGAATCTGGAAATTGATTCTAAAACAGTTTACAGTCAGCAGCTTTATTTTCAGTAACTCAGTTAGATTTACACGCCAAGTTTAGCAGTTAAAAATTCAGAAATATTTTGAGATTGTGTTGTTCTTTGCTATGCCTGCTAATGTCGAAAAATAGGGTCGCACAATCGTATCGTTTTAGCGATAGGTCGACGGAGCTCGAGTGAATGATTGATAATCGGTGAGCTTGTTCCTAAAAGTATACTTCATAAATTTTCTCAACAAGAACTGCAAAGTTCGTCACTTCAAATTAAAGCCAAATTTGTTATTAATTTTGTTTTATTTTGAACAAATTCTCCTGTATCTTTGGACAGTCCGCCACCTTACGGTGCTGGCCCCACTGATTTGATCCGTAATTATGCGTCAGTATTTTGCCTAAGTTTGTGCGGTCCGTCACTGTTAGTTTCGGCACAAAGTTTTGTTTCAATATACCGATTTCATGGCAAGTAGCATATTGGTTCACCAGTCCTCCGAATTGCAAGGTGACGCAAAATATGTTTCATTCCATAAATTTTCATTTCGAATTTTCATGGTTTCACCATTCTTCCAGATTGTGAAGTGACACATTTTTATGTATACTGTACGATTGCATGGATCGCATCGCATACCAAAGTGAATCCTTGATCTTTGCAACTATCAATCCCTCCCTTTTGACAAAACTCCTTCCCTTGACAACTGTGGAGGGTCTAGTAGTACATACATACAATCTCTAGTAGCAACGGTTTTCGAACTAACATTTCTTCCTTTGCTGGTTGACCGTAAGGACGTGGCCAGCGCCGTTATTGGCTCAATGAATTGGCTGTGACTTCCGAGGCTTCGCTGTAAATAATCCTGGTCAGAATGAAGTAAATAAATTTACCTTTCCAAAGAAGTTATTCTAAATCCTTCCAATACTCTCCGGTACTCCTATGACTCCTTTCCAAAAGTTAGATATGTCAATGCAACGTCGATATCTTTCCAAATTATGCTTCTCTATATCCTCCCAATCCCATCAACTTGTTCTATGACTCCACTCCTGAAAGTTAAACCTACATGAAAAATTAAAATACCCATATATAGGTATTTTTCACCCAACTCCCGAGTACCGTTCGGGAAGCCAAATTTGAGTACCTGAATTTGAGTACCTGCACCGAACTGCTGAAGTAAGTAAATTTTACTTAAAAATGGTTTAAAAAAAAACTTAAAACTTTCTTCATACGTGAAATACTACCTTTACGTTGATTACTCTAATATCTTTGTTTTTCT
Organism: Aedes albopictus; assembly: GCF_035046485.1. NCBI lineage: Eukaryota > Metazoa > Arthropoda > Insecta > Diptera > Culicidae > Aedes > Aedes albopictus. Next base: position 109,116,928 of record NC_085138.1, on the reverse strand, counting down.
TGCGCCACGCGAACTTGGGTATGCCTGGAGTTGTTTTGAAGTCGGCTACGTTGCCTGGAAAACTGTTCATCTTTTGTGCAAGGAAGCTTGAAAAACTAAGTGAGTTGCGTGAAATTTCATCTCCATTTCCTCCAGCAGTTTTCCGGAAATTCAACCAGAAGCTCCTAAAAAAATCCTCCAAGAGATCTCCGGAAATTCCTCCAGAAGTTTTCCGGTATTCTTTCAGTAGTTTCCCGAAAAATTTTCCAGACTCCAGGGAATTCCTCCAGGAGTTCCTCTAGAATTCCTTCAGGAGTTTCCAGGATATTCCTCCAAGAGTTTCCAGAAAATTTCTGCAGGTGCTTCCACCAGGAATTCTTTCAGGAGTTCCCCCAGAGATTGCTCCATGAGTTCCCCCAGAAATTCCTCAAGGAGTTCCTCTAGAAATTCCTCCAGTAGATCCCCGAGAATTCTTCCAGGAGTTCCTTTGGAATTACTCCAGGAACTCCCAGAGAATCTCCAGGAATTCTCTGGGAATTTTTCCGGGAGTTCTCCGGGAATTCCTCCAGGTATTCTTTCAGTAGTTCCCCGAGAATTTCTCCTGATGTTTTTTTTTTTCAGGGAATTCCTCCAGGAGTTCCTCGAGAATTCCTCCAGAATTTCCTCCAAGAGTGAATAGGGAATACCACCAGGAGGTCCCCAGGAATTTCTCCAGGAGTTCCCGGGGATTACTACAGGAGTTCTTTGGAAATTCCTCCAGGACTTTCTCGGGAATTCCGCCAGAAGTTTTCTGGAAGTTCTAACAGAAGTTCCTAGCGAATTCCTCCAGAAGTTATTCGGCAATTTACGCAGGAGATCCCCGGGAATTCTTCCAGAAGTTCACCGGGAATTCCACCAGGAGTTCCGTAGGAATTTCTCCAAGAGTTCCCTGGGATTTCTCAAGAAGTACTCTGGGAATTCATTCAGGAGTGCCCTGGGAATTCCTCCAGGAGTTCACTGGAAATTCCTTCATGATTTTCTCGGGAATTCCCTCAGGAGTTTTCTTAAAACTCCTCCAGGTGTTCCCCGAGAATACCTCTAGGAGTTTCCCGGGAATTCCTCCTGGAGTTTACCTAGAATTCCTTCTGGAGTTCCCTGGGAATTCCTCAATGAGTTCTCCAGGAATACCTACGGGAGTGCCAAGGGAATTCCTCCAGAAGTTCCCCGAAAATTCCTCCAAAAGTTAATAGGGAATTCCACCAGGAGGTCCCCAGGAATTTCTCCAGGAGTTCCCGGGGATTACTCCAGGAGTACCCTGGGAATTACACCAGGAGTTTCTTAAGGAGGTCCTCGAAAATTCCTCTATTAGTTCCACGATAACTGATGAGAATCCTTTCAGGATTCTGATGAGAATCCTTTCAGGATTCTGATGAGAATCCTTTCAGGATTCTGATGAGAATCCTTTCAGGATTCTGATGAGAATCCTTTCAGGATTCTGATGAGAATCCTTTCAGGATTCTGATGAGAATCCTTCCAGGATTCTGATGAGAATCCTTCCAGGATTCTGATGAGAATCCTTTCAGGATTCTGATGAGAATCCTTCCAGGATTCTGATGAGAATCCTTCCAGGATTCTGATGAGAATCCTTCCAGGATTCTGATGAGAATCCTTCCAGGATTCTGATGAGAATCCTTCCAGGATTCTGATGAGAATCCTTCCAGGATTCTGATGAGAATCCTTCCAGGATTCTGATGAGAATCCTTCCAGGATTCTGATGAGAATCCTTCCAGGATTCTGATGAGAATCCTTCCAGGATTCTGATGAGAATCCTTCCAGGATTCTGATGAGAATCCTTCCAGGATTCTGATGAGAATTCTTTTGAGAATCTGGTGGGAATCCTTTCAGGATTCTGATGGGGATTTTCTAAGAATTCCTATGAGAATCCTCTCAGGATTCTGATGAGAATTCTTTTAGGGGTCTGATGAGAATCTTCTCAGGCTTCTGATGAGGTTTCTCTCAGGATTCTCATGAGAGGTCTCTCAGGATTCTGAGGAGAAACCTCTAAGAATTCTGATGAGAATTTTTTCAGGATTCTGATGAGAATTCTTTTGAGAATCTGGTGGGAATCCTTTCAGGACTCTGACGGGAATTTTCTCAGAATTCCTATGAGAATCCTTTCAGGATTGTGATAATAATCCTTTCAAAATTCTGATGAGAATCCTTTCAGGATTCTGATGAGAATCCTTTCGGGATTCTGATGAGAATCCTTTCAGGATTCTGATGAAAAATTTTTCAGGATTCTGATGAGAATCTTTTCAGGATTCTGATGAGAATCCTTTCAGGATTCTGATGAGAATCCTTTCAGGATTCTGATGAGAATCCTTTCAGGATTCTGATGAGAATCCTTTCAGGATTCTGATGGGGATTTTCTCAGAATTCTGATGAGAATCATCTCTGCCCTGGGAATTCCTCCAGGAGTTCACTGGAAATTCCTTCATGATTTTCTCGGGAATTCCCTCAGGAGTTTTCTTTAAACTCCTCCAGGTGTTCCCCGAGAATACCTCTAGGAGTTTCCCGGGAATTCCTCCTGGAGTTTACCTAGAATTCCTTCTGGAGTTCCCTGGGAATTCCTCAATGAGTTCTCCAGGAATACCTACGGGAGTGCCAAGGGAATTCCTCCAGAAGTTCCCCGAAAATTCCTCCAAAAGTTAATAGGGAATTCCACCAGGAGGTCCCCAGGAATTTCTCCAGGAGTTCCCGGGGATTACTCCAGGAGTACCCTGGGAATTACACCAGGAGTTTCTTAAGGAGGTCCTCGAAAATTCCTCTATTAGTTCCACGATAACTATTCCAGCAGTTCCCCGGGAAACCCTCCAGGAATTCCTCAGGAATTCATCCAAGAGTTCCTGTAGGAGTTCCTTTGGAATTCTTCCAGGAGTTTCCTGAGAATTCCTCCAGGTGTTTCCTCTAGAAATTTCTCAAGAATTCCCTCAGGATTTTCCCTAGAACTCCTCCAGGAGTTATGAGGGAATTTCTCCCGGAGTTCCCTGGGAATTCCTAGAGAAATTTCTGGAGAACTCCTGATGAAATTTCAAAAGAACTCCTTGAGAAAAATCTTGAGGATTTCCTGAAAAAATACCCGGAGAACTCCAAGAGAATTTCTAGGCAATTCTTGGATGAATCACCGAGGAACTCCTGGAGGTATTCATACAGAACATCTGGGTGAATTTCAGAAGGATTCCTAGTGGAACTCCCGAAGAAAACATGGTGGAATTCCCCAGAAACTCCTGCAAAATACTTGAAAACTCATGGATAAATTACCTAAGAAATCCTGTAGGTATTTATAGAGACCATCTGGATAAACTCCTGAAGGATTCCTATATTCCCGGGAAACTCCTGGATAACTCCCGACAACTCTTTTGGAATTCGTGGCGATATTACCGAGGAATTTCTAGAGAAATTCCCGAGAAACTCCTGAAGGATTTCTTGTAAACCTTCTGCAGGAATTCCCAAAGAACTCTAAGAGGAACTTCTTTTAGGAAATCCTGGAGGAATTCTTGAGAAACTACTGAAGAATTTCCTGATGAACTCCTTAAGGGATTCTCGGGGAAATCCTGAAAAATCCCGAGGAGATCCGGAAGGAATTCACGAGTAACTCCTTTTAAAACTCACATGGAAATCTAGGAGGAATTTTCGAGACATTACTGAAGCAATTTCCATGAAGCTCTTGAAGTTATTAGTGAGGAACATTAAGAAATCTTGAAAAGCTTTAAGAAAAATTTCCGAGGAATTTCTGGAAGAATTTGCTAGAAATCCCTGGAGAAACTGTCAAAGAAAACTTGGAGGTATTAATAAAGAATATCTGGATGAATTCCTAGTTAAACTCTCGAGGAACTTCTGGAGGAATTTCCTGGTAATTTCTGGAATAATTTCCGGGGAACTTCTGAAAGAATGCCTTAGGGGATCCTGGAGGAGTGCCCAAGAGCTTCTTGGAAAACTATGAGAAATTCTCGGGGAACCTCTGGAGGAATTCCCATGATACTGTTGGAGGAATTTCCGTTGAACTCCTGAATGAAATTCCTGAGGAGCTCTAGGAAATTTTCCTAAGAAGCCCCTGAAGAGATTTCTAAGAATCTCCTACAGCAATTTCCAGGGATATTGTGGAGGAATTCCCGAGAATATCTTAGAGTAATTCCTGTGGAATTCTCAGGAAACTCCTAGAGCAATTTCCGAGAAGCTCTGTGGAACTCCTAGAGGAATGTTTGATACATTCATTCATTTATTTAGTTCACATCAAATTCATGATAATACTGAATCAACAATTTGCCGCCATAATACTCGATTTGCAGCTGCAGCTCTCCATCCTCGGTCACGCCCAACACTCGCCAGATCACGCTCCACCTGGTCCGCCCATCGTGCTCTCTGCGCTCCACGCCTTCTTGTACCAACCGGATGGTTAGCAAACACCAACTTTGCAGGGTTGTTGTCCGGCATTCTTGCAACATGCCCTGCCCACCGTATCCTTCCAGCTTTGGCCACTTTCTGGATACTGTGTTCGCCGTAAAGTGCAGCGAGCTCGTGGTTCATCCTTCTCCGCCACACACCGTTCTCCTGCACACCGCCGAAGATCGTCCTTAGCACCCGTCGCTCGAAAACTCCGAGTGCTTGCAGGTCCTCCTCGAGCATCGTCCATGTCTCGTGTCCGTAGAGAACCACCGGTCTTATTAGCGTCTTGTACATGGTACATTTGGTGCGGGGGTGAATCTTTTTTGACCGCAGTTTCTTCTGGAGCCCATAGTAGGCCCGACTTCCACTGATGATGCGCCTTCGTATTTCACGGCTCACGTTATTGTCAGCCGTTAGCAAGGAACCGAGGTAGACGAATTCTTCTACCACCTCGAAAGTATCCCCGTCTATCGTAACATTGCTGCCAAGGCTTGTCCTGTCTCGCTCAGTCCCACCTACCAGCATGTACTTTGTCTTAGCCGCATTCACCACCAGTCCGACCTTTGCTGCTTCACGTTTCAGGCGGGTGTACTGTTCTGCCACCGTTCCAAATGTTCTGGCAATAATATCCATGTCATCCGCAAAACAGACAAATTGGCTGGATTTCGTGAAGATCGTACCCCGGCTGTTGAGCCCGGCTCGTCGCATAACACCTTCCAGGGCGATGTTGAATAGTAGGCAGGAAAGTCCATCACCTTGTCGTAGTCCCCGTCGAGATTCAAATGAACTGGATAGTTCACCCGAAATCCTTACGCTGTTCTGCACACCGTCCATCGTTGCTCTTATCAGTCTAGTCAGCTTCCCGGGAAAGCTGTTCTCGTCCATAATTTTCCATAGCTCTGTGTGGTCGATACTGTCGTATGCCGCTTTGAAGTCGATGAACAGGTGATGCGTTGGGACCTGGTATTCACGGCATTTCTGGAGGATTTGCCGTACGGTGAAGATCTGGTCCGTTGTCGACCGGCCGTCGATGAAACCGGCTTGGTAACTTCCCACGAACTCATTTACTTTAGGTGAAAGACGACGGAAGATGATCTGGGATAGCACTTTGTAGGCGGCATTCAAAACGGTGATCGCTCGAAAGTTCTCACACATTAACTTGTCGCCTTTCTTGTGGATGGGACAGATTATCCCTTCCTTCCACTCCTCCGGTAGCTGTTCGGTTTCCCAGATCTTGACTACTAACTGGTGCAGACAGGTGGCCAACTTTTCCGGGCCCATCTTGATGAGTTCTGCTGCGATACCGTCCTTACCAGCCGCTTTGTTGTTTTTGAGCTGGTGGATGGCATCCTTAACTTCCCTCAGCGTGGGAGTTGGTTCGTTCCCGTCCTCTGCTGCACCAACATAGTCATTTCCTCCGCTGCCTTGGTCCTCCGTGCCTACATTCTCTTCGCCATTCAGGTGCTCGTCGAAGTGCTGCTTCCACCTTTCGATCACCTCACGTTTGTCCGTCAGGAGGCTCCCTTCCTTATCCCTGCATATTTCGGCTTTCGGCACGTAGCCTTTGCGGGATGCGTTGAGCTTCTGGTAGAACTTGCGTGTTTCCTGTGAACGGCACAGCAGTTCCATTTCCTCGCACTCCGCTTCTTCCAGGCGGCGCTTTTTCTCCCGGAAGAGACGGGTCTGCTGCTTCCGCTTCTGTCTGTATCGCTCCACATTCTGTCGGGTTCCATGCTGCAGCATTACCGCCCGCGCTGCATCCTTCTCCTCCAGAACCGCTCTGCACTCCTCGTCGAACCAATCGTTTCGTCGACTCCGTTCTACGTACCCGATAGTGCTCTCGGCTGCGTTGTTGATGGCTGCTTTCATTGTACTCCAGCAGTCCTCTAGAGGGCTCACATCGAGCACACCCTCGTCCGGCAACGCTGCCTCGAGATTCTGCGCGTATGCGGTGGCGACATCCGGTTGCTTCAGTCGCTCTAGATCGTACCGGGGCGGCCGCCGGTAATGTACGTTGTTAATAACGGAGAGTTTTGGGCGCAGTTTAACCATCACCAGGTAGTGATCGGAGTCGATATTAGCGCCACGATAGGTCCTGACGTCGATAATGTCGGAGAAGTGCCGTCCATCAATCAGAACGTGGTCGATTTGCGATTCCGTTTGTTGTGGTGATCTCCAGGTGTAACGATACGGGAGGCTGTGCTGGAAGAAGGTGCTACGAATGGCCATGTTCTTGGAGGCGGCGAAATCGATGAGGCGTAGGCCATTTTCGTTCGTCAGCTGGTGGGCGCTGAACTTTCCAATCGTCGGTCTGAATTCCTTCTCCTGGCCTACCTGAGCGTTTAGATCCCCTATGATGATCTTGACGTCGTGGTTTGGGCAGCGGTCGTACTCGCGTTCGAGCTGCGCGTAAAATGCGTCTTTGTCATCATCAGTGCTTCCGGAGTGTGGGCTATGCACGTTTATTATGCTAATGTTGAAGAATCGGCCCTTGATCCTCAACCTGCACATTCTTTCGTCGATCGGCCACCAACCGATCACGCGCCTCTGCATGTCGCCCATCACTATAAAAGCTGTTCCCAGCTCACGTGTGTTGCCGCAACTCTGGTAGATGGTATGATTACCTCTAAACGTTCGCACCATGGATCCTGTCCAACACACCTCCTGCAGCGCTACGATTCCGAACCCGCGGTCCTTCAGTATATCGGCGAGTATACGGGTGCTCCCGATGAAGCTGAGAGATCTGCAGTTCCACGTACCGAGCTTCCAATCGCAAGTCCCTTTTCGTCGCTGTGGTCGTCGCCATTGGTATCGGTTCGCATTCTTCTCTTGTTGATTTTCCGGTGCTAGTCTTTTTTACGGCTGGCTCGCAGGGCCTGACACCAACCCACTAACCCAGGGAGCTGGGCTTACCTTCCCGGAAGCTACGGGTTCTGCATTGGCATGTTTGATACATATACTCTTTGAAGAATTCACGTGGAAAACTGGAACATGAAAAAAAAAAACTTGTGAAGGATTTCACGAGGAACTCCTTCAAGAACTTTTGTGGAATTCATGAAGAAAACTCTTGGAGAAATCCATTAGTAACTCCAGTCGAAATCTACAGCAACTTCCGGGAATCTGTTGGAGAAATTCACAATGAACTCCTGGAGAAAATCTCGAGTAACTTAACGTTTAATTACCAGGGAACTTTTAGAAAATATCTCGGGGAGCTCCTGAAGGAATTCCCATGGATCTGCTGGGGGAATTTTCCGAAAAAACTCAAGGAGAAATTCCCGAGGAACTCTAAGGGATTTTTCCAAGGAACTCCTGGAAGAATTCCCGAGGAACCACTGAAGAAATTTCCGACAAACTCCTGGATGAATTCCCGTGGAACTCCTGTAGGAATTGCATGCAACAGTGCTATTAGTAATTCCTTTGCGAATTTTACTCTGTAGGTAGAATTCCTAAAATAAATGCTATTGACATTTCCGATGAACTTCAGCGGGAAATTCCGAAGAACTCTTGGAAAAATTCACGGTGAATAATAAGCACTCCTGAATCATTCCGAAGAAATCCTGGAAGAATTCCCAAGCATCTCTTGGAGAAATTCCTGAGGAACTCCAAGAAGAATTTCCGTTAAGCTCCTGGATGAATCCCCAAGAAACGCTTGATTCCCTCCTTCCTGTGGAATTTCTGAGAAATTGCCAGAGTTTTCCTGGAAAAATCTCGAAGAACTCCTGCCCGGAGAAATCATGGAGTAATTTCCGAGGAAACTCTTGGAAGAATTCCGAGAAATTATTTTGGAATATGCTTTTGTAGGTTTTTATTAATTTTTTGGCAACTTTGGAAAATAATTCAGCATTTTTAATATTTTTCGGAATTTCTTCAACAATCGCTTTCAGGCGAAGATAGAACACCAGGAAGAGCTAACACAGATCGCCATGGGATTAGAGAAAAACTGCTAGAGGTAGAACAAGGACTCGTTGAAGATGACGATGAGGAGTTCCACGTAGAAGTCGAGGCCAGTCAAAGGCGATGACCATCTTGGAGCAGCAAAAAAAAAAAGAACTAGGTCCAGCAGTATGGAGGAAATGCAGCGAACGATTGACGAGGACGGTACAAAGAAGGATCGTTGCCCGCGGAAGTTATTGACCAAATGGTTCATGTGGATAATCAGAACAAAGTGCCGATCGCAAAGTAAATCCTCTCAAAGTCTGCTGACCCATGCAAGAAAATCTTCGCTAACTGATGCACCCTCTAGCTACATATCCTGAACCATTTAAGCAAGTTGCGTCTTCATTTTAGCCAGTGTCATGACGAATTCTACAAACAGATCGATTTACAACGCAACAAACTATAATAGGGTGACATTGGGTATTATCGGCAGGTTTGTTCTCTTCGTCATGGGGGGGTTTTGTCAACCAAATTGCCTGAAACTTGGCCATATCATTCAGCTTAATTGGGAAGGATTTGAGGCCAGCTCTGAGTTCAATAGGGTTCAAAAAACCCCCCAAGACGAAGTGGACAAAACGGCCGAGAATAGGTAATTTCCCCTATATGAAACAAACAAAAATTATTTATTGTTTTACAATCATTTTTTTTTAATTCAGCCTATTTGCAGAAACAGGCCCTCACAGTTGTTCGAAGTCCTGGGAAAGAAAGGACCAACGGCTACGCCTCATGACCATAAAAAGCGGAGCAATTTTGTTTTCGTTTGCTAGATACGGGACCTAAGCTGGTGGTGAAAAGCGTACATGGCCCTATTTATAGCTGCAATACTTTTGTTTTGCAGAATACTCATATGAAACTCCTTGCGGGATTCGAGCAGGTACTCTTGGAAGAATATCAAATGGAATATGTACACTTCCGTTCAAAAGTTTGGGGTCACCCCCTCAAAAACATGTATTTTTTTTAGGCCCATATCTCCGCCAATTTGCGTCCGATTTCAAAACCCTAGGTTTCATTCAAAAGATAATAAGTCAAAGAAACTTTGAACATGATTTAAAAGAAACTTTTTCAAAAAAATTGTATGTAAACTTAACCCAAAGTTGCCAAATTTTCTAAAAAATGAATATAAACTTACGGCAGTGTTGCTGGATGTTGGGTCGACCAAATTTTAAGATGAGAGCGGTAATATGACCCATTTTCTATTAGCTTTCAACTGCTTTTTACAGAACTTAGCTAAAAAATCTAGAAAAAAAAGTTATTAAGTAAATTAATCCTTGATGTCATCGACCAAAAGTTTGGGGTCACCCCTCAATATGATGTATCGGTCAAAAGTTTGGGGTCACTTTCGTTAAACATGGAAAAGTGTTTTGGTGATATCTTCGTCATCTATAGTTCAATTTTAATTATTTTTGGCTCATTTCAAAGATAATTAACTAAATTTACGTTTGATGTCTTCAACTTAACGTATTTAACGATTTTTGTATATAAAAATGTTATGTAAAGTTAGCACATTTTACCACGCTTCAAAAAATGAGGCAACTTTACGTTAAGTTTTAGTATGTAAATTTCAACAAATATGTGTGGTTCAATGTCTATGCAGTAAGTATCATTCATTTTGTTTCAAATAAGCCAAGAAGAATTAAAATTGAATGAAAGATGACAAAGATATCAACAAATCACTTTTCCATGTTTTACGATAGTGACCCCAAACTTTTGGCCGATACAGCATTTTGAGGGGTGACCCCAAACTTTTGGTCGATGACATCAAGGATTAATTTACTTAATAACTTTTTTTCTAGATTTTTTAGCTAAGTTCTGTAAAAAGCAGTTGAAAGCTAATAGAAAATGGGTCATATTACCGCTCTCATCTTAAAATTTGGTCGACCCAACTTCCAGCGACACTGCCGTAAGTTTATATTCATTTTTTAGAAAATTTGGCAACTTTGGGTTAAGTTTACATACAAATTTTATTGAAAAAGTTTCTTTTAAATCATGTTCAAAGTTTCTTTGGCTTATTATCTTTTGAATGAAACCTAGGGGTTTGAAATCGGACGCAAATTGGCGGAGATATGGGCCTAAAAAAATGACATGTTTTTGAGGGGGTGACCCCAAACTTTTGAACGGGAGTGTATCTGTGGCAATCCTTGAAGGATTGCATCAATTTCAGATGACGAATCTGGTGAATATTTTTGAAAGGAATGTTGAAGGAACTCCCTCAAGAATCTCAGAAGAAACTTGAAGTAGAGCTGTCGTAGCAGTAACTCCTGGGAAGAATATTTGAAGCAACTATTTCAAAAAAAATCATAAAAAAAATCATTGAAAAACGCTCTATATACAATTAATTAGCTTTCGTTATCTTTTTTTTTATAAATTCATAAAAAATCTCAATTAAAAGATCAAATTATTGTTGGCAAAAAGTTGTTTCATCTATAAATCACAATATCTACCATGTTGTCTCGAAATTGCCAACTCTTCACCTCTCTTCACAAATAGGTACATCCATATCATGATATATATATATATATATGATATATCACTTTCTGTCAATAAAACAAAATTTGAAACAGCGTTTTATTTTTTCATTCTGAAAAAAATCGAGTTTTGTAGCGAGCTCCATACAAAATTTTATGCAATGATTTTTCCATAATGCAACCCATTTGAGTTGCATAATGTTCATAATGCAACTCAAATGAGTTGGATTATGAACATTATACAACTTTTTCATTATTTAACTCATTTCAGTTGCATAATGAACAAGTTCGGAAAAATTGGCCATTATGATACCAAAATAAATTATATAATAGTTATTTATGTAACGAGTTGCAAAAAGTTGTTTTTTTCAGCACGAGTCATACATTTATCCAACGAGGCCTGCATTGGCGAATCTAGCTTTATCTTTTTTCTTGCTCACTCTCCTAAACAAACACGAGAACGAGAAGGGTGGAGAGGGATGCCGCGGTACCCCTTTGCATCCTTCTCTTTCTCGTGTTTGTTTAGGAGAGTGAGCAAGAAAAAAGAAAAAGTTAAAACTAGGTACTTTTAACATTCACTTTTCTTCTACTGCATCAACATTTTCAATAACAATCATATTTTCGCTTTCTTCCAGATCACCAATCATGGAACTACTAGTTTCGAGAAACGCTAACCAACCCGAATCGAACCAGTCATCGATCGCTCGTCGCCCGAGCAACAGTAGCGGAATTATCAACCCAGCAGCCACATTAGATCTGGATGACACTGGTAGCATTATCAGCGACATCTCGAAAATCCCCCGTGTTCCAGGCGACGGAGCCCAGGCAGAAGATGTGGACCACTGCAGTACGGCCAATTTGGAATTGCGTAAACAGGAACGGTTGCCAACGTTAGCCCTACAACAGCAACAGCAGCAGCAGGATGAACGATGCCAATCCCTGACAAAGATTAGCAATGGAGATTTGTGCAAACCGTCCGAAGCTCGAGGTAAGTCGTTCGTGTACGCATAACTGCACACACACCCAAATCATCATCGTTGTTGGATTGTTGATGGCACCACAGGTACAAATCGCGCCAGTGTCAGTAGCAACGGTAATCGCCCACGGGAATTACATTGTAGTTAATCACTTCCGGTCGACACATGCCCAACCCCGGCTCCGTTATGACACAATCGAATTGATATCATCAAGCAGCCAACCGATCCCTTTCCCATTCAACATATGCATTTACGTAGACAGTCCCCAACGGGGAATCAGGCACAGGTAGTTCGTTTGCTAGAGGAGAACGTGATAAGGTGAATCGAAGACCAGCCAAAATATCACCGGCAATCATCTGCCTTTATGACAATTTAATTGAACAACTGTAGATTGATAGTTTTGATTGATGAACAATACTTCTCCGAAATTATCGACGTCAGGAAAGACTGCCATTGACTCTGAATACTACTAACTGGTAATGACAAAGCTTCGACCGATACCATTCGTCATCAACAATGTACGGTACCGACGGCTGCCTCGGCCTTCGTGGCAGTGTTGCCGGACAAGGATGAGCTTAATGTGGCCCTCTCGAGGACTGCTTGAGTAGTGGTTAAGGCTATGGATCGCCAATCCAGAGACGGCGGGTTCGATTCACGTTCTGGTCGGGAAAATTTTCTCGACTCCCTGAGCAAAGTGTATCATTGTACTTGCCTCACAATATACAAATTTATACAATGTCAGGCAAAGAAAGCCATTCAATTAATAACTGTGGGAGTGCTCAAAGAACTCTAGGTTGAAGCGAGGCAGGCCAAGTCCCTATGGGGACGTAGAGCCATGAGGAAGAAGAAGAAGGACCAGCCGTCGAATAACTAAATCAAGACCAACAATTGAAAAGGCCACATCAACATTTTGTAAACAAACATGTTTCTGTCAACTTGTGGCCTTCTGAACTTACACCCACACACCTCACCACCACTAACAGGAAGCGCAAATATCAAGGTTCCTGATAGTGGTGGTGAGATGCGTGGGTGGATCTCAGAACTGCCGTAATTCTGCAAAGTGACGTAAGCGCCATTCAAAATTTCGTTTTTTTTTGTATATTTTATATAATATCTGGTGTAAAAATAACACTGTGGTATGCTTGCAGTATCAGAATGCAAGGTCTAGTCATAATCTATCATCTATGGAAAGACACTTAGAAGATGAGAAAGAATTTTATGCATAATAACCGAAAATAGGGCCGAAACTCTCAATGTCGCTTACGTCACTTTGCAGAATTACGGCCTCAAGTCGACAGAAACGTGTTTGTTTACGCAATGTTGATGTGGCCTTTTCAATTATTGGTCTGGAAATTGGACCTCTCGGACTTATTTTGTCCGAAAAATTTATTAAGTGCATTTTGTAGTACTTTTCCCCAATCATCATACGTACCAGCATGTTGTTATCCTCCCGTTCCTTTTTTTTTCGACAATTTCATCGCAACCATCAGCCAGCGCAGCGACCGAGGAAAATGCGATAAAAGTGATAACACGGTTCGTCATTATTCCAGTCAACTTTTTTTTCCCTTCTTGCTCACGTCCGATATCGGCAGACAGTGACCTACACCTCCTATCTACATATTTGTATCTGCGCGGCGGTGATGATACCAATATACATATTAACATACCTATGTACAGAGCTTTTCCCGGTCGTTGTGGCTTTCCTTAGCATTTTTCCACATCCTGCTGTCCTATGCTTTGCTTCCGATACCCTTTTCACGCATGAACTATATCAGTGTGTCATATCAGTAACCGCGCCATGCCATCAATGGCACTGGTTTTCAAACGCTTTTGTCAAATGGTTTCATCTGATGAATCATGCTTTTTTGGGGTTCGGTGAATTGAATAAATGAGCTATTTAATGAAACCTTTTGAAAAGCTACCCACTCTTATCAGAGAGTACTGTCAAACAGAAAGGAAATTAATGCTGAGTTCGCCCTTTTAAATGTTGAATTTGGATTCAATTCAACCAGATATCCTAACTATTGGGCAGCTTTAATGTGGGTGTTGGGGCCCAAAATTAGCTCTAACGTTACTCCGATGATTCACCATTTTGATTGCCACTCTTGGCCTTGCGCCCTGAAAGGATCAACAAACCCCTTAGCCCTGGACGGCACTAGGACTCTGTAATGAACAAATTTTCCCGATTGGTCTCCCAATCAGGCCTTGGAAAGTCTTCACGTCCATCACACGTACCTTTCCGTTCCTTCATGAGAGTCCTGACAACTCTTCCGATCCTCCAGGATTGAGCCAGCAGGCTGTTGATCTGACCATCTCCTACGGATTTGAAGATGGTACAGATACTCAGACGACCAGCGTGTCCCAGAAGTGCTAACGAAGTTGTTGGATGTACTTCCAGCGGCCCAGTCGGTTGATCGAGACATCCTCATAAGATGGCTCAGGGATCTCTGTAAGTTGATGCTCAATCAGGAAATGACCTGTAATCACGACCAAATCGTTGGGATTACTGGACAGCAATTCCATCCGAATTCCACGAGAAGTCCTGAGTTCCACCGGAATTTATCAGTGCATTTCTGATCTTGTACCGACGTTTCGAACACTCTAAGCAGAATTCGAAGGTGGATTTCTGATTAATTTGCATTTGATAACCTGGCTAGATCCCACCATGATTCTGACGGAGAACATCACTGAGGAACCTGACTAGCTTCCACTAGCAAATATGACTGGATTAAACCAGAGAGATCTCGACGGGATCCAAACTGGAACTCAAACCGAATTCCACCACGAAACCTGTCTAGATTCCAAAATAAATTTCGATGGGAGTCCAACAGGATTCTATTACAAGTTCTGTTTTTGTGTTAAATGTACTATTTTAACTTGTAAGCATTTTACCAGGCATCCAATTTTTCACTCACGCGATCAAAATCCCCGGATTTATCCGCCTCCGCGATCATGATTATTCACTGCATGGGATGAAAAATAAAAGTCTCTCACTCCAGCGCTCACGATTATTCTCTTTCTCTCCATGCACAACTCACGGATAAACAACAAAGCATCCAAGTTTTCACTCCGTCCGCGAGCCACGTAACGTCTCCACCGATGCATGAGATTAATTATTTGACGTTTAGTGGTACCGTGTTTACAAAAAATCTATTATTTTCAAGGCCATCTCGATAACACGGTACCGCTCAGACGTCACCCGGGTGAAAACGTAGATTCGTGCAGACTGAGCAACCCTTTTCTCCTGCGGGAGCGAACGAGCGCTAGTTGGAGAGAGCATACTTTTATCACGCAAAGGAACCGGAGTGAGCGCCTTTTCAGTCTTCTATGGGTGCAAGGAAAATATCGCAGGCTGCTTTATCCGGATAATATCACTGTGTGATAGATCGTTACTCGCGTGAGTGAGTGAAAAATTTGGTGCCTGCATTTTACTATGTTCAATGCACATTTATAGTGCTCTGAAGTAAAAGAGCAAAGTAAGATGAAGTAAGATATCAGGCATCTCATTTTTGATGGCCTACTTTCAGGTCATTTCGGGCATAAATCAATTATCCGATAAGTGAATCATTCCCTATCAAGGACGTCAAAATTTAAACGTGTCGTATCAAAACCTGAATCAAGATCAAGGGGCTAGTCGCTTGGAACATTGTGCCAAGAGGTGCCAAGCACACCGTCTTATACGCTGTGTGACACACCGAGGCACTCTGAGGCACAATTTTGACACTTGAGTTTGGGTGAAAAAACTAGGCAACCATGTGCATTTGACCTGTAAAATGAAAACAAACAGTTGGTTGTCTTGGTAGTTTCCAAGCAAAATTGGAATCATCAACCAGTGGCACTTCGGGGCACACTGAGGCACAATTCAATACTCGGTGGCACACTGAAAATAATTGGCGCAAGTAAAGATGTGCTCAGCGGCTCCCCCTTGATCAAGATGCCCCATACATTTGTTCAACATCATTAACCTTCCGTAACTTGCGCGGTTAACTACCTGCGTCAGCACCACACTAATGCTAGGCGAGATTTTTTCCACGTGTTGTACAAAATACAACAGCGCGATCGCTCGAGGGTTAAGACAAGACATAATCAACAATAGTACGCCACAATACTCGGTTTGTGGCTGCCGTTCTCCATCCTCGGTCAGTCGAGCCTGATGCTCGCCAAGTCACGCCCCACCTCATCCGCCCATCGTGCCCCCCATGCCTTCTTGTGCCAACCGGATCTGTCGCGAACACCAACTTTGCAGGGTTGTTGTCCAGCATGCTTGCAGCATGCCCTGCCCATCGTATCCTTCCGGCTTTGGCCACCTTCTGGATGCTGGGTTCGCCGTAAAGTGCAGCGAGCTCGTGGTTCATCCTTCTCCGCCACACACCGTTCTCCTGCACACCGCCGAAGATCGTCCTTAGCACGCGTCGCTCGAAAACTCCGAGTGCTTGCAGGTCCTCCTCGAGCATTGTCCATGTCTCGTGTCCGTAGAGGATCACCGGTCTTATTAGTGTTTTGTACATGGTGCATTTGGTGCGTGTGTGAATCTTTTTCGACCGCAGTTTCTTCTGGAGCCCGTAGTAGGCCCGACTTCCGCTGATGATGCGCCTCCGAATTTTACGGCTCACGTTGTTGTCAGCCGTCAGTAAGGATCTGAGGAAGACGAATTCCTCCACCACTCCGAAAGTATCCCCGTCTATCGTAACATTACTACCCAGCCGGATCCGGTCGTGTTCGGTTCCGCCTACCAGCATGTACTTTGTTTTTGAGGCATTCACCACCAGTCCGACCTTTGCTGCTTCGCGTTTCAGGCGGGTGTACAGCTCTGCCAAATGTTCTGGCAATAATGTCCATGTCGTCCGCAAAGCACACAAATTGACCGGATTTTGTGAAAATCGTTCCCCGGCTCGTCGCATCACACCTTCCAGAGCGATGTTGAAGAGTAGGCATGAGAGTCCATCACCTTGTCGCAGTCCCCGGCGAGATTCAAATGAACTAGATAGTTCACCCGAAACCCTTACGCAGTTTTGCACACCGTCCATCGTTGCTTTAATCAGTCTAGTCAGCTTCCCAGGAAAGCCGTTTTCGTCCATGATTCTCCATAGCTCTGCGCGGTCGATACTGTCGTATGCCGCTTTGAAGTCGATGAACAGGTGATGCGTTGGGACCTGGTATTCACGGCATGTCTTGAGGATTTGCCGTAGGGTAAAGATCTGGTCCGTTGTCGACCGGCCGTCGATGAAGCCGGCTTGATGACTTCCCACGAGCTCATTCGTTTTAGGTGATAGACGACGGAAGATGATCTGGGATAGCACTTTGTAGGCAGCATTCAAAATAGTGATCGCCCTGAAGTTCTCACATTCCAAATGGTCGCCTTGTATGTGATTGGGGCAGATTACCCCTTCCTTCCACTCCTCCGGTAGCTGTTCGGTTTCCCAGATCCTGACTATCAGCCAATGCAGACAGGTGGCCAACTTTTCTGGGCCCATCTTGATGAGTTCAGCTGCGATACCATCCGTACCGGCTGCTTTGTTGGTTTTGAGCTGGTGAATGGCATCCTTAAATTCCCTCAGCGTGGGAGTTGATTCATTTCCGTCCTCCGCTGCACTGGCGTCGTCGTTTCCTCCGTTGCCGTGGTCTCCCGTGCCTACGTTCTCCACGCCGTTCAGGTGTTGATCGAAGTGCTGCTTCCATCTTTCGATAACCCCACGTCCGTGCGTCAAGAGGCCTCCGTCTTTATCCCTGCATATTTCAACTCGCGGCACGAAGCCGTTGCGGGTTGCGTTTAGCTTCTGATAGAACTTACGTGTTGCTTGGGAACGACACATCAGTTCCATTTCTTCACATTCCGCTTTTTCTCCCGAAAGAGGCCGGTCTGCTGTTTCCGCTTCTGTTTGTAACGTTCCACGTTCTGTCGGGTCCCTTGCTGCAGCATTACCGCCCTCGCTGCATTCTTCTCCTCCAAAACCGTTCTGCACTCTTCGTCGAACCATTCGTTCTGTCGATTCCGTTCCACGTACCCGATGGTGCTCTCGGCTGCGTCGTTGATGGCTGCTTTCACTGTACTCCAGCACTCCTCTAGAGGGGCCTCATCGAGCTCGCCCTCGTCTGACAACGCGGCGTAGATATTCTGCGCGTATGTTGAGGCGACATCAGGTTGCTTCAGTCGCTCTAGGTTGTACCGTGGCGGTCGCCAGTATCGTACATTGTTGATGACGGAGAGTTTTGGGCGCAGTTTGACCATCACCAGATAGTGGTCGGAGTCGATGTTGGCGCCACGATAGGTCCTGACGTCGATAATGTCGGAGAAATGCCGTCCGTCAATCAGAACGTGGTCGATTTGAGATTCCGTCTGCTGTGGTGATCTTCAGGTGTAACGATAAGGGAGGCTGTGTTGGAAAAAGGTGCTACGTATGGCCATATTTTTGGAGGCGGCGAAATCAATGAGGCGTAGGCCGTTTTCGTTCGTCTGCTGGTGGGCGCTGAACTTACCAATCGTCGGTCTGAATTCCTCCTCCTGGCCTACCTGAGCGTTCAAATCCCCTATGATGATCTTGACGTCGTGGCTTGGGCAGCGATCGTACTCACGTTCGAGCTGCGCGTAGAATGCGTCCTTGTCATCATCAGTACTTCCGGAGTGTGGGCTGTGCACGTTTATTATGCTGAAGTTGAAGAATCGGCCCTTGATCCTCAACCTGCACATTCTTTCGTCGATCGGCCACCAACCGATCACGCGCCTCTGCATATCACCCATCACGATGAAAGCTGTTCCCAGCTCGCATGTGTTGCCGTAGCTCTGGTAGATGGTATGATTACCTCTAAACGTTCGCACCATGGATCCTGTCCAACACACCTCCTGCAGCGCTACGATGCCGAACCCGCGGTCCTTCAGTAGATCGGCGAGTATGCGGGTGCTCCCAATGAAGTTGAGAGATCGGCAGTTCCACGTACCGAGTTTCCAATCGCAAGTCCTTTTTGTTCGCTGGGGTCGTTGCCGTTGGTCTCGGTTCGTATTATTCTGTTGCTGATTTTCCGTTACAATGGTTTTTTTTACGGCTGGCTCGTAGGGCCCGATACTAACCCCCTACTTTCCGGAGGACCATAGTGCACAGTTGAGCTTAGAGTCCTTCCCTGGCACTCGGACGTAGATCAGCCGCCCCTAACATGGGGATCAGACGCTGTTGTGAGCCGCTCCTCCTGGAGAACAGACGCTCAGGTTTGCCGAAGCAAACCCCCCCTTCCCTGTCAGCCTACGACCAAAGTTCCCACCGGGGTTGGTTACCCGATCTTCCCTAAAGTTGCTCATAGTTTCCGGCCGGTACCGCGTGGAGGTAGGGATAGGAGTTGCTGGGCAGAGGCTAGTGGATCACAATGGGATCTGAATTGCGCAGCATACCCAGCCTTTACCGTGCCTTCACAACAAAACATATTATTTAAATGTTATTTTATGAATGTATACCAATACCGTGCTCATAACAAAATAAGATTGCCTAACAAAAGATATTATGGAGAAGTAATGCATTGATAAGATAATGATAACAAACCAATATATAAAAACAGGTTATGTTATTTCGTAGTTATTAATTTGATATTCTCCTCTGCTCGGGAAACTATATTTTAGCGCCAGGCATTTTAAGTTTTTATACGATTTACTATGGGGTGCCTTAAAATCTTTAACAAGCGCATAGAAATTAGACTCAAACTTGAAAATATTTTGAAGGCATTGAAAATGTTCTACACCACTTATATACTTCTTAACCCCCAGGCCTGACGTAATATACAATAATACATAGAACTAACCACTTTTCAGATGAATTCATTTGAATTCCAACTAATGGGGCCTTGCTAAGAAGAAAGTTATGCAATTTTTACTCCTTCTGACTCAGACGTCTACCAAAATAAAACTGTCTTCGTGGCTCCAATTTTTGTGGCTCCCAGCATAATTGAAACTACAACTAATAGTGAAATAAACCTCAAAACTTCATTGAAAAGCATTAATGTATGTTTCTTTGGCAGCGGTTTGGAATTTTGTTGTAAGCCCCGTAGCCTACGGGTTAACGACATACCTGATCAGGAATTTATGCTGGTGCTGGCAGCTGCTCGAACCGACAGGGGTGTGTCGACAATCCGTGACGTTCAGCGGCCGGGGTACCGACTACAGTGGGTGACCGAACCTTCTGTTCCAGGGATTACCAGGGCTCCTCGACAGAAGCGTCGTCGGGAGGGCCACACGTGCGTGATGGGCCGAAACAACGTTGCGGGGATGGGCTGTGGCTAATGGTCCGATACTCTACCGTCTCCTCTCGTCCGGAAGGCCAACGTGCCTTCAACTGGTTCTCGCCTGTGGGAATACTCAACCACCGCGGTGCACCGTCACGTAATGAAAGCTTCCCTTGAAGACTCTCGGCAGTTCGGATGGCCTCTATCCCCGTTTGACTACCGTAATAGCGAGCCCGCACGGTCCGGGATTGCACTTCGTGGAACGTAACTGGCCACCGAAGGCCGTAAAGCTTTGAAACCCGTACAAAAAGCGTCAATCGGACGCTGCTGTCCGATTTGAATCTTTGATTAATTCCAAACAATAGATGAATTCAATAAACAATTATCTTTTGTACTGCACAAGAATGCACGAGAGCAGAACCTCTGTTCCTCGTGATAAAATACAACTTAAACTATTGTTCGTTGAAAAAGAATAGAATATTTTTTTAATTAAATATGGTTCGTTTGACTGCACTAAACAATCTTCCGATAACTTTTCAATAATTTTAGTAACGTAAAATGGGGTGTTAAGAACTTACCCAGTCAACACACGATCGTATATGATGTTGGATAGGATGCAAAAGTGGAGGCGATATACGCACTCTTTACACGCGATTAAATGGAAGCAGTACGCATATGGCCTCCACTTTAGCATCTTTTTCAACATCATATAGGACTTGGTGTTAGCTGGGTATGGGGTGTTAAGGGATTCATCTTCACATACTACTTTGAAAAATCGCTAAACAGTACAGTATGCGGCAGGAAAAAATGCGAAAGTGTTTTTCAACTTCAAACCTCATTTCGTCCATTTGACATTACCAATCTATGCTTCAACGTTCCATGATCTATAATAGGCTAGTTTTCTGGAAAGTTAATTAAAAAATTTCCCATTTTGGTCACTAACCTTTACAGGGCGGCGCCTGAAGATGAAGACAATCAGAATTATCAAACCGCAAAAAATCGCACAGGTCGCTAAATTTCGCACCTGATAAAACAAAATTTTTGATTTTCTCTACAATATCATCAAATATATGTACTTATTTCATCTGGCATGTGAAACTACATGTATCTAGATCAGTGTGGTCTGGTTGTTCATCGAATTTGAGCTAATTTTGTTACTATTATAGTAATTTTGTTTAATGACCATTGGGCGCGCAGTTTATCGATATCCGCTTATTAGGCCTACATTATCACATGTTAAACATCAAATATGTTCATTTTTATTTTTCAGTGCTAGAATATAGACATTGACTGATACACTGTCATGAAAAAATACACATATATATCCTATATTTAGCGTGTAATAGTGCCTTGAACTTTTCGCATTTTTATTCTGCCGCACCCTGTATAAAAATTGATTTAGTAATTCCTAAATTCGCTTAAAGTGTATGTTGGAAATAAAGAAGGAAATAGGGGGATTAGGGGCATAATGGACACCCGGGGCAAAATGGACACCCCTGTTTTTGCCGAAACCGTTGACTTTTATGTAAAACTTTCAATGCATAAGTGTAAAGGAACAAGCCATTGTTCTATTTTTCAAAAGTACCATTTATATTCCTTCAAAATAACCAAAATATCATTGAAATTGAAGTATGTTTTTCATATGGTTAATTTTTTATAATTTCGAAGCAGCAGCAAATAAGGTATTACGAGTGATTGAGTGTGTCCACCATACAAACAAGTGAATTGTTAGCTTATCTACATGTATACGTAGATTTAGCAATGGATGAAGTATTATATTTTATATCAGAACACACTGGAAATAGCAATTTTAATGTTGGAGTCTATTTGGGGCGAAATGAACACTGGCAATTATGAATGGATGTACGCGCGTTGCATACTGTTAGGCGTTTTAGAGAGTTTGAAAAAATTCAGTCCGATTATTTTAGCCTAAAATTTATTTATTTAACTTTGAAGTTATGTAAACTCGTCTAAGATGGAGTATTACATCTGTGGTATTGATCTCCGTTGGCAAATTGCTTAACTGGTCGATATTCTCAAAGATACAGTATAAAATATGCAGGGGTGTCCATTATGCCCCGATGGGTGTCCATTTCGCCCCGTACCTTTCCTGCCAGCCCCAAAAAACACACGGTTTTCAATTCATTATTTCTTCACAATAATGACATTCTACCAGCTGTAAATGATTGAAATTCGTAGGAAACAAGTTAAAGCTGTAAGCCAACTGATAATATATTAAGTTTTTGTCTGTTACACAGGCCTAACATACTCATTTGCTTAGAGTGTCCATTATGCCCCTAATACCCCTAACACTCATAAAAATACGTTTATGCAATTCAGTATCATAATTTTAATTTTATACTACTCATTTCAGTATCATAATGACCTACTTTTCCGTGTCGGTTCATTATGCAACTAAAATGAGTTGCATAATAAAAAAAAAAGTTGCATAATGTTCATAATGCAACCCATTTGAGTTGCATTATGAACATTATACAACTCAAATGGGTTGCATTATGAAAAAAACATCATTGCATAAAATGTTGTATGGAACTCGTTGCAAAATTTGATTTTTCAGCACTCTTCGTATTTATCCAACTCGGCAAGCCTCGTTGGATAAATGTACGACTCGTGCTGAAAAAATCAACTTTTTGCAACTGGTCACATAAATAACTATTTTAACTGGACATTATACATCAAAAATAGAACGACATTGCTTTTTCTCAATTTCGCTACCATTGAAACATTCATTTGTAAGGTCAGAAAGATTATTAGTAAAAATATGTGATTAATCGTAATGTGTTCTACAACTCATTTCAAACGAAACTAGGGTAAAATATTTGATGTTACTGAGGTAATTTTCGAACACCGAGAAATTTTGAGAAAAATAAGTATAGTTTCATAAACTGGTGGGGTGTTAGGGGATGAAATTTCTCATATAAGGTTTATAATTTGTATAACGAAGTTTTGAGGCAATTGATTCATTGTATAACAGTAACTATTCTGAAATACGTATGACGGATTTAATTTTCAGTTAAAAGCATCCAACTACAATATAGATCTTGATAAAGCAAGTGTTACATATAATACATATAATTAGAAAATTGATCAAATGTTTTATTCAATGCCCCAGTAGTTCCATCTTTACAGAAGTTTGTGTTTGTGATACTATGTTTTAACGAAGGCCTATTCTGCCCCCACTCGTAAAACAGTTCCATATAAATAGGAAACCCAGCAAAGATGGGACTGTTATGCGAGTGGCGGCAGTATTCTTCAAAATCGATTTTCCATCTGTTTTTTTTTTATTTAAATATTATCAATGATGGCGTTAAAACGTGACAGCTTTTTGAAAATATTGAATATGCTCGCTTGTTCCATATATAATGTAAACCAGACTGTCACTAACTCTTGCAAAAGCAATTATTTATAAAGATGATGCATGGCTGCTAAAATATCTAAACATCTAAAATATGACCAATGAGCGATGCTCCAGAGTAGAAATATCAGCATTGAATAGTTTACACACTGGTCAATCAAATGATGCTTGCATATAAAACATTTCAATATAAAAGAGTTTTTAAGTGAACAAAAATTTGTCAATACACATACTTAGTTTACAACCTGTTGGTCAGTCTGAACTGTTCAATAGTAAAATGTGAATAATGTGTTTATTAGAAATTGAAGCCACTCAGGTACAATTGACGGTATATTCCAGATTTCGAGGATTTAACTAAAAAAAACTCTTATACAAAGGTAGATGACATTGAAACTGTTTATGCACCTTCAGAACTATGATAATCTTTTTCGGCGATGTTTAAGAAATGTTACAGTCACCGTAAACAATTAATCAATTTTTATCTTTCTTTGAAATATAAGAACTTTTACATTTATCCCCTCAAGTTCGTTAACACCCCATTTTCATACTTTCTTAACATTTTGTTAAATATCTTATTTTTTTTCCAAAAAAATCGTCAAATACTGCAATCTATATGCGTGGCAGGCAGCAACACAATGATCAGACTGCTTTTCCTGAAAGTTTTAAGAAGCCTAGAAGTAATGGGAACGTCCCTTAACACCCCATTTTACGGTAATTCACTTTGAACTTTTACACACCTTTTATGATCAAAGAATTAATCGATATCACTGAACTGGCTTGTACTCTTCAGCCAAGATTATTTTGAAATGAAATAGTAGTCACAAAACGAATATGACATACTTACCCTAAATGCTTAGTCATTTTGTAATACATTCAATATTCACGCACAGTTTTATGTAAACATTAGACGAAATTATTTCATCTATGGGTTTATCCAGATAAGGCTTCAAAATTTATGGCTATAAATTTTAAATTTGCGGCTGATATATAAATGGTTCTTAAAACTATCAAAGCATGCAATAAAATTATAGCACATCTAAAATTACCAAAAACTAATTTTAAAACGTTATGAATGATAGAAACTATGATTTTACTACAAAATATTATATACAAAAAAAATAAACAGAAAGTCGAACAACGTTACAAAGTCTGGATGGTGAAGATAATACTGGGGATATTCGCACAACGAACAAGCTATCGGCTTAGCTGAAGCTGCGCTCCCAACACACATCACTAGACCAGCTAATCTGTAGCAAGTGTTAAGGCAGTATGGTCGTGAGACCTCTTGGTTAGGCAAGTCGAAGCGTGGTCCTGGCGATATAGCATCAACCGGTACAAGGCCTGTCTCGTCTTTAACGGTAGCTCGCAACGGCCTGAACTGGGTTACCTACGACAAGCATGTGCGGTTTTGGACAAACTCTACGCTTCAAAAATGTTTGTATGAACTAAAGACTACGATGGGATGAAGGTAGTTTGAGATGGCCAAAATGAGTCTACGTAAATAGCTTATGGACAGCGCCACTGTATTCCTTCGTTACTTGCTTCAGTCTCTCTTTGTTTAAAGGCATCCGTCGGTACTGTACAAAAATGACATAGAGTTTTCGTCGTATTGTTACCATTAGCATTAGCATTAGGGCCTGTCCATAAACTGCGTACACTCTTAGGGGGGAGGGGGTCTGGCCAAAGTCTACACTCCATAAAAATTTCGAAATTTTTGTAAGGACAAAAGTCTACGAGGGGGGAGGGGGTAGGTCTGAGATGGCCAAAAAATAGTCTACGTAGTTTAGAGCATTAGCATTAAGCAACTCGTAGGTGGTACAGTCCTAGACTGCTGTTATGAGGGTTGCTCCTTCCCATCCGAACCACAGCACAAAGACTTGAGACTAATCTCTGACTCTTAGACAAGTCTGACGCAATCCTTCAATGTTCGAGAACTGTCCAGGCCACGTACTTGCGACAGCTGAGGGATTGGAAAGGAAGATTAGTTGGACACCTAAGAACGGTATGTAGAGACCTCTACGTCCTCTCTGACGTAGGTATCACGGAGTTTGGGGTGTTGTTAGTGCACGCAAAAAAAAATCCGTTCCGATATACGTGCACTCTCATTCACGGCAACGGGAACAAACGGGAACTATGCATAGCAACGATAACAACAATAAGAAATGTACACCGTGAACTAGATGTCACGGTCTCTAGAACGCCCATATTGACAGCTGGAACTAGTTCCAGTTCACGGTGTATATTTGCCTGTTCTCATATTTGCGTTTGTTTGTTCACGTTTATCAGAACGGATTTATTAGCGTGTGGAAGGGTAAACTCCAAAGGATACGGCGAATTGTTACACAGCGTAACAAAAATTACGTTTTGGTCTGTCTCAAGAGCAAACTTATGTGTCTCTGAGGCAGCATCCATTTATTACGTAACGCTAAAATCGACATTTTTCGACCCCCCCCCCCCCCCCTCCCCTCTCCGTGACGCTTTTTTGTATGAAAACCCGAAAATTTTTGTATGGACCGTAACGCTCGACCATACTCCTCCCCTCTAGAGCGTTACGTAATTTGTGGATGGCGCCTGACAGATTTTGGGCCGCTGAATCCAAATCCGGGCTCAGATTTGCTCCAGTAGGTCACAGTTTTGAGCTATACCTTAATTTATAGGGCAAAATTTGCGATTTTGGACTTTTTTGACTGCAAGCCATTAAGCATGGAAATATTTGTTTCATCCAATCAAAGCATAAATTGGTCAATTAACATCTAAATTAACGACTCATGCAAACTATTTCGTTTAACAAAATCGAATTTGATAGTTTTAAGCGATTTATGTTAGGTACGATATTTCCCATACACGTGACCCTCCAAAAGTTGCATGCAAGTTTACATACTGACATAAAATGCTTAAATCTATCAAATTTGATTTGGTAAAACGAAATATTTTGCAAGAGTCTTTAATTTAGATGTTAATTGACCAATTTACCTTTTGATTGATTAAAAATAGTTATTTATGTAACGAGTTGCAAAAAGTTGATTTTTTCAGCACGAGTCGTATATTTATCCAACGAGGCTTGCCGAGTTGGATAAATACGAAGAGTGCTGAAAAAATCGAGTTTTGCAACGAGTTCCATACTAGTAGTTTACGCAACAAGGTGCAGAATGACGATTTTTACAGCACGAGTCGTACATTTATCCAACGAGGCTTGCCGAGTTGGATAATTACGACGAGTGCTGGAAAAATCGAGTTCTGTACCGAGTTGCGTACAACGTTTTTTGCAATTCCATAAATTATCCTTGAGGATAGTTTTCGACCAAATTTTTTTCATCAAACTGCACACTGATGTTCATAGTCGTGTTTGAGAAAATCTGAACATAACAGGCTATACTGTGCAGTTGTAACAATTTTTCAAAACTGCGCCCAGAAAGCATCAAGAAGTTGACCAAAACTGAAAACAGTGCTGTAATGGTTCATTACGCAACGCAAATCAGTGCTGTAATGAACCATTACAGCACTGTTAATTTGGTGTGGGAAAGTAGGCCTTTTCCTGTCAGATTTGCGTGAGGTAAAACAGCCTATTACGATGAGAAATTGCAAAAAAAATTTTATGCAATGTTTTTTTCATTATACAACTCATTTGAGTTGCATAATATTCATAATGCAACCCAAATGAGTTGCATTATGAACATTATGCAACTATTTTTCATTATGCAACTCATTTCAGTTGCATAATGAACCAGTTCGGAAAAATTGGCCATTATGATACCAAAATGAGTTATATAAAATTGAAATTATGATACTGAATTGCATAAAAATATTTTCATGCTTAATAGCTTGCAGTCAAAAAAAAAAACCAAAATCGCATATTTTGCCCTATAAATTGAGGTATAGCTGTGACGTGCTGGAGCAAATCTGAGCCCAGATTCGGATTCAGCGGCCCAAAATCTGTCAGAGACACAATAGTTTGCTCTTGAGACAAAAAAAATGTTGCGCTGTGTTATTACTATCAAAAATAATACGAATCAATGTTAGCAATGTGTTGGGAACCCCCGTTCCGGCAAAAAGTTCTAGGCATATGATAACTAACGGAGGAGGGGATAGCAACCATACTCCGGCTAAATTTAGCGCGCATCGCATATCCAACGAACCTGCTGCTGCGAATCGCGCGCCAAAGGAAATTTATCGATTATTTAATTGAGCGAGCACGACTACGACGAGTGTGTCCGGGAATAAGTCACGGAGTTACAACCCGTGCGGATATGATGACAACGACACCCTCCCCGTAACGGTTGGTATTGGAAGGATTGGGGACATCCGGGTGGCGGTGCGGCACGGCACGGCAGGACGGAGGCCATCAAACATTGTTAAAGAGCGACCCTACCAATGTTCTCTCGCTTGACGGATAGGTTCGGAGGAGAAGCTCAAATGCCTACAGCTGAGCTCGATGCTCGATATGTGTTGTAATGGGTTCAGCTCACCGCCGCCGTCGGCTACCAAACCAGCAGGAGACGAACGAGTAGCTTTCGGATTTTATTTATGGGACTTGTTTCGTCCTCTGGTGGGCTGTGCTGTATATTTGCACTAGATTTGTTGTTTTTGCCGTGGATGGCGGGAAATTTTATGAGACTAGGGGCCGTTCATGCATCTATCCTCCAGTTTAGTAGGTTAAGTGTGGTCTCATATGAAGCCTCCACTATTCCACCAGCTGCCCGTTTAGTTAAGTGGAGAGTGGTCTAGATTTTTTTTCGTTACTGTTCGTCGAAGCTGTCCCATATTGGTATACATTATAGGCCACACATGGAGAGTAGTGAATGTGTCAGTGTCATTGTTTACAGGACAATGTAACAGTCTGTGATTATAATACTTTCACTTCGAGTTCGTTAACGAGTGGATGAAGGATTGTTGTTTAAGCGTATGTATTGTTTGTGTCGAGTTGTAACGCATATATTAGTTTACATTAAAGCCGACCCTGTCGCTTGAATGGGATTTTGCTGACTTAGCAAAATCTCCATAAACATTTTGAATTACTTACTACACAGCATGTAACAGTAGCACTGATCGGGTAAATGCTGGAGCTCTTTTTGGGGATTTCTCCTGAAGTTCCTTTTGGAATTGTCTTAGAGAATCTTCCAGGAGCCTGGGCACTGTTGTCCTTCTAACTTCAGCTAGATTGAGGAGGTACGTCTCGAGCGTCTGTTCACCAAGGAGGTGCGGCTCAAACAGCGTCTGTTCTGGCATCCAGCGGCTGAGTATGAAATGCTCCTCCACCGGAAGCTATACCTAAGGTGGCAGCCCCACCACGGTGGATAGGGGACCTCAGGCCAACAACCTACTGTTTCCGAAACCCAAAAAGCCGTTACAGAAACCGAAAATGAAAGATTACGAACTGATTCAACGGCAACGACTTTTGGCGTGAAACAATGGACAAGAATTGGAACTTGGAATGTATTAACCCTAGCCCAGCAGGGTAAACTGGCACAACTAGCCAATGAGGCATGCCGTAAGAAACTTGAGATCCTAGGACTGAGCGAAGTCCGTTGGCCGAACTTTGAAGAACACAGATTGGCGTCGGGTTAAATTCTGCTATACTCTGGCCTACAAGGTGAACACGCTCCTTGTCACTTTGGAGTTGGTTTCCTGCTCAGCGCTCACGCCCACGCTGCGCTCATGAAGAGGGAACCTATAAATGAGTGGATAATTGTAGCCAGATTCAGAACACGGGTTCGAAACCTTACCATGATCCAATGTAACGCGCCAACCGATGCTGCCGAATTGCAAGACAAAGCGTACTTTTACAGCCAACTGAATGCAGTGGTGGTTAAGATTCCGAAAGGTGACTTTATGGGCGACTTCAACGCGAAGGTTGGTTTCGACAACTCGGACTATGAGCACGTCATGGGACGCCATGGTCTCGGAGAAATGAGCGAAAACAGAGAGCTGTTTGCAGAGTTTTGTGGCAACAATGACATGGTGATTGGGGGATCACTCTTCCCTCATCGACCAGTGCACAAAGTGACATGGGTTTCCCGTGATGCCGTCACGGGAATGGAAATGGAAAACGGAGACGGAGCCTTCTTAATGTGCAGAACAAACGTAGCGCCGACATTGCGTCCGACCTTACTTACCTTACCGGTCAGGCTAAGGCCGGGGTGGCCTCTGCTGTACATAGTGGCCGCCTCCATTTCACTCGGTCCATGGCTGTTTGTCTCCAGTTCCGCACTCTGCGTAGGGTCCGCAGATCGTCCTCCACTGTGCGACCCACCTAGCTCGCTGCGCTCCACGTCTTCTTGTACCGGTCGGATGACTCTCGAGAACCATTTTAGTCGGGTTGCTATCCGACATCCTGATGACGTGACCCGCCCACCGTAGACTCCCGATTTTCGCGGTATGGACGATGGTTGGTTCTCTTAGCAGCTGATGCAGCTCGTGGTTCATTCGCCTTCTCCAAGTCCCGTCTTCCATCTGCACTCCGCCGTAGATGGTACGCAACACCTTCCGTTCGAAAACTCCAAGGGCGCGTTGGTCCTCTGCACGTAGGGTCCATGTTTCGTGCCCATAGAGGACGACCGGTCTAATCAACGTTTTGTAGATGGTTAACTTCGTGTTACGGCGAACTTTATTCGATCGTAGAGTTCTGCGGAGTCCAAAGTAGGCACGATTTCCTGCCACAATGCGCCTCTGAATTTCTCTGCTGGTGTCGTTGTCGTCGGTCACCAGTGAGCCCAAGTACACGAATTCTTCAACCGCCTCGATTTCATCACCGTCGATATGAATTCGGGGTGGCGGGCGCGGTGATTCCTCCCTGGAGCCCTTTGCCATCATGTACTTTGTCTTCGACACATTAATGACTAATCCGATTCGCCTGGCTTCACTTTTTAGTCGGATGTACGTTTCCGCCATCGTCCCAAATTTACGAGCAATAATATCAATATCATCGGTGAAACCAAGCAGCTGAACGGACTTCGTGAAAATCGTCCCACTCGTGTTAATCCCCGCTCTCCTTATTACACTTTCTAACGCAATGTTGAACAGCAAGCACGAAAGACCATCACCTTGCCGTAACCCTCTGCGAGATTCGAAGGGACTCGAGAGTGTCCCTGATACTCGAACTACGCACATCACTCGATCCATCGTCGCCTTGATCAACCGTATCAGTTTATCCGGGAATCCGTATTCGTGCATAATCTGCCATAGCTGTTCTCAATCGATGGTATTATACACCGATATGAAATCGATGAACAAACGATGTGAGGGCACGTTGTGTTAGCGGCATTTCTGCAACACCTGGCGGATGGCGAGCATCTGGTCCGTTGTAGCGCGTTCACCCATGCATCCAGCCTGATATTGCCCTACGAACTCTCTTGCAATCGGTGATAGACGGCGGCATAAAATTTGAGAGAGTATCTTGTAGGCAGCGCTCAGTAGTGTGATCGCGCGGTAGTTCCCGCAATCCAACTTGTCGCCCTTTTTGTAGATGGGACAAACGATTCCTTCCATCCATTCCTCCGGTAATACTTCCTCCTCCCAAATCTTGGTAATGACCCAGTGTAGTGCTCTCACCAGTGCTTCTCCACCGTATTTTAGAAGCTCGCTTGGTAGTTGATCTGCTCCAGCGGCTTTGTTGTTTTTCAACCGGCCAACCTCCTCCTCAATCTCTTGAAGGTCAGGGGCCGGAAGTCTTTCGTCCTGTGCACATACTCCTAGATCTGTTACCACGCCACCTTCGGTACTTGCAACGTCGCCATTGAGGTGCTCATCGTAATGCTGCCGCCACCTCTCGACCACCTCACGCTCGCTCGTGAGAATATTCCAGTGATTATCTCGGCACATGTCGGCTTGTGGCACAAAGCCTCTGCGCGAGCGGTTCAGCTTCTCGTAGAACTTTCGTGTGTCCTTAGCGCGGTACAGCTCTTCCATCGCTTCGCGATCTCGTTCTTCCTGCTGGCGCTTCTTCATCCGGAAGACTGAGTTCTGCCTGTTCCGCGCCTGTTTGTAACGTGCCTCATTCGCTCTCGTACGGTGTTGCAGCATTCTCGCCCATGCTGCATTCTTCTCATTTTTCAACTGTTCACATTCGCCGTCGTACCAGTCGTTTCTGTGATTTGGAGTCGCGAAGCCTAGTGCTGTAGCCGAGGTACTACCTATGGCGGATCGGATGTCCCTCCAGCCATCTTCAAGTGTAGCTGCTCTTCCGTTGGTAGGGCCACTGCTAACTGCTGCGCGTAGTCTTGAGTCACTGTTCTACGTTACGAAGTTGCTCGATGTTGAGCCGCGGCGTTCGACTTCGACGCGTGGTGATAACTGTCGAAAGTTTTGAGCGCATGCATACAGCGACTAAGTAGTGATCCGAATCTATATTCGCACTGCGGTATGTGCGGACGATGGTTATATCTGAGAAGAATTTACCGTCGATTAGAACGTGGTCGATTTGGTTTTCTGTTTGATGGTCGGGTGATCTCCAGGTGGCTTTGTGGATATCTTTGCGGGGGAAGAAGGTGCTTCGGACTACCATCCCACGGGAGGCTGCAAAGTTTACGCATCGCTGGCCATTATCATTCGATACGGCGTGCAGGCTGTTTCGCCCGATTACCGGTCTGTACATTTCCTCCCTTCCTACCTGCGCGTTCATGTCGCCGACAACGATTTTCACGTCACGCGGCGAGCAACCATCGTATGTTTGCTCTAACTGCGCGTAGAACGCTTCTTTCTCGTCATCGGGTCTCCCTTCGTGTGGGCAGTGCCCGACTAGATGGATATTACAAAAATATAACAAGCTGTGTTATTTTGTTACAATATTTTTTTATAACAAGGGTTGTTATAAAACATGTACCGTTAGTAGTTAAAATAACAGAAATTCTAACAAAGTTGCCATTTGAAAAGAACAAAAATGTAATAACTTTTGTTATGATCATAACAAAAATATTACAAAACTTGTTCCATGAAATATGGTATAATTTAACAACATTATAACAAATTGTGTTATAATTCCTTGGCAACCTTTTAGGGTAAAAACTAAATTTTTATACTCATTTTTGGGTAAATATTTTTAAGTGTGTTATTCTATTTTTAGAAAAGTAGGCTGCCGTTCTACGCATAGTTGTCCCATGTTGAAAAACTTGAAACTGAGAAAATCGCGATTGAAGTTTTAAACAGGTTTTTCATGTTTTTTGGCCAAATGGTACAACAAATCGGATTTAAGTTTTCATAGTATCGTTAGAAATCTCTTATATTTTCATGCCTGAAGTATTTCCAATCAAATATTTTTAAAAATATAGTGTTTTAAGCAAAAAAATGATTAGTGGGACTGTTATGCCTAGAAATGTGGTCCTGTTGGCGAAATTTCTACGCATATCAGTCCCACGATAATTAGTCGTCTCTTTTCACGCTCGATGTGGTCTGTTCTGTACTTTTTTGTTTTATTTTTTAATAACAAACAATGTTAACTTCTCTTATAACATTTTAAGACTCTCTTGCACAAGGCTCAAATGTCTCAAGGCAAAACGGAGCCGACAGACCACATAAGAGTGACATCACATTTTAACACTTTCTTAATAATCGGGTAAGTACCCAGTCAACCAATGATCGTATAAGATGTTACATAAGATGTTAAAGTGGAGGCGATATGCGTACATTTTACATGCGCCTAAATGGAGGCATGCACGCATATGGCCTCCACATTATCATCTTATGCAACATGTTATACGATTACTGGTTGTCTGGGTAGGAACTAAGTGAGTGAGTTGGTGAATAAGAAGTTGATTAAAGATTTGATGTGTGATAAGTGAATTAGTGAATGTGAGGTGCTCCAAGTTTAAGTGAGTTGGTGATTAAGTCAGTTACGAATTAGGAAAGTTACAGTTTATAGGGAGTTGCCCCGTTAATTTTAATGTGTTGGTAAGAGAATTGTTAAATTGGTGAGTGTGTGGGATAGTAAGTAAATGAGTTAGTGAGTCAGTGAGTGACATAGTGAATAAGTGAGTTTGTTGGTTTATGAGTATGTGAGATCTATTCCGTAGGAGTGAGTGTATTAGTAAGTGAATTAGTGAGTTAGTAAGTGAGTTATAAAGTATGGGTTTTGTGGCCGTGCGGTTAGCAGCGCCAGCCATTTAGGCGTATTGATATCCACGTAGTGTGACTTCGATTTTCACTCCAGTCTGAGGAAACTTTTCATCAAACGAAGAATTCTTTATTGGGCCACTGGGTGTCGTACACTCAAATCTCCATTAAAGAAATAAGTCGGGGATATTTAAATGTATTCATTACGTAAATGGATCCATTTTTTTAACTTAAATAGCTCTTTCATCGCAGTTTACGTCGAAATACATATATACAGTATTATCGAAATAAGCGATTAGGGGCTGTCCATAAACCACGTGGTCATGAGGGGGGTGGGGGGGGGGGGTTCGGCCAATGACCGTTTTGTATGGACAAATAAAATTTTTTGTATGGACTAATGACCACGGGGGGGGGGGGGGGTTGAAAAAACCCAAAAAAATGACCACGTGGTTTATGGACAGCCCCTTAGAACGTAAGCCAAAAACGTTATAAGGTTGGGAAGGTCTTTAGCCGAAAAGGTCTTTAGGCCGAAAAGGTCTTTAGGCCGAAAAGGTCTTTAGGCCGAAAAGGTCTTTAGGCCGAAAAGGTCTTTAGGCAGAAAAGGTTTTTAGGCCGAAAAGGTCTTTAGGCCGAAAAGGTCTTTAGGCCGAAAAGGTCTTTAGGCCGAAAAGGTCTTTAGGCCGAAAAAGTCTTTAGGCCGAAAAGGTCTTTAGGCCGAAAAGGTCTTTAGGCCGAAAAGGTCTTTAGGCCGAAAAGGTCTTTAGGCCGAAAAGGTCTTTAGGCCGAAAAGGTCTTTAGGCCGAAAAGGTCTTTAGGCCGAAAAGGTCTTTAGGCCGAAAAGGTCTTTAGGCCGAAAAGGTCTTTAGGCCGAAAAGGTCTTTAGGCCGAAAAGGTCTTTAGGCCGAAAAGGTCTTTAGGCCGAAAAGGTCTTTAGGCCGAAAAGGTCTTTAGGCCGAAAAGGTCTTTAGGCCGAAAAGGTCTTTAGGCCGAAAAGGTCTTTAGGCCGAAAAGGTTTTTAGGCCGAAAAGGTTTTTAGGCCGAAAAGGTCTTTAGGCCGAAAAGGTCTTTAGGCCGAAAAGGTCTTTAGGCCGAAAAGGTCTTTAGGCCGAAAAGGTCTTTAGGCCGAAAAGGTCTTTAGGCCGAAAAGGTCTTTAGGCCGAAAAGGTCTTTAGGCCGAAAAGGTCTTTAGGCCGAAAAGGTCTTTAGGCCGAAAAGGTCTTTAGGCCGAAAAGGTGTTTAGGCCGAAAAGGTGTTTAGGCCGAAAAGGTGTTTAGGCCGAAAAGGTGTTTAGGCCGAAAAGGTGTTTAGGCCGAAAAGGTCTTTAGGCCGAAAAGGTCTTTAGGCCGAAGAGGTCTTTAGGCCGAAAAGGTCTTTAGGCCGAAAAGGTCTTTAGGCCGAAAAGGTCTTTAGGCCGAAAAGGTCTTTAGGCCGAAAAGGTCTTTAGGCCGAAAAGGTCTTTAGGCCGAAAAGGTCTTTAGGCCGAAAAGGTCTTTAGGCCGAAAAGGTCTTTAGGCCGAAAAGGTCTTTAGGCCGAAAAGGTCTTTAGGCCGAAAAGGTCTTTAGGCCGAAAAGGTCTTTAGGCCGAAAAGGTCTTTAGGCCGAAAAGGTCTTTAGGCCGAAAAGGTCTTTAGGCCGAAAAGGTGTTTAGGCCGAAAAGGTGTTTAGGCCGAAAAGGTCTTTAGGCCGAAAAGGTCTTTAGGCCGAAAAGGTCTTTAGGCCGAAAAGGTCTTTAGGCCGAAAAGGTCTTTAGGCCGAAAAGGTCTTTAGGCCGAAAAGGTCTTTAGGCCGAAAAGGTCTTTAGGCCGAAAAGGTCTTTAGGCCGAAAAGGTCTTTAGGCCGAAAAGGTCTTTAGGCTGAAAAGGTCTTTAGGCCGAAAAGGTCTTTAGGCCGAAAAGGTCTTTAGGCCGAAAAGGTCTTTAGGCCGAAAAGGTCTTTAGGCCGAAAAGGTCTTTAGGCCGAAAAGGTCTTTAGGCCGAAAAGGTCTTTAGGCCGAAAAGGTCTTTAGGCCGAAAAGGTCTTTAGGACGAAAAGGTCTTTAGGCCGAAAAGGTCTTTAGGCCGAAAAGGTCTTTAGGCCGAAAAGGTCTTTAGGCCGAAAAGGTCTTTAGGCCGAAAAGGTCTTTAGGCCGAAAAGGTCTTTAGGCCGAAAAGGTCTTTAGGCCGAAAAGGTCTTTAGGCCGAAAAGGTCTTTAGGCCGAAAAGGTCTTTAGGCCGAAAAGGTCTTTAGGCCGAAAAGGTCTTTAGGCCGAAAAGGTCTTTAGGCCGAAAAGGTCTTTAGGCCGAAAAGGTCTTTAGGCCGAAAAGGTCTTTAGGCCGAAAAGGTCTTTAGGCCGAAAAGGTCTTTAGGCCGAAAAGGTCTTTAGGCCGAAAAGGTCTTTAGGCCGAAAAGGTCTTTAGGCCGAAAAGGTCTTTAGGCCGAAAAGGTCTTTAGGCCGAAAAGGTCTTTAGGCCGAAAAGGTCTTTAGGCCGAAAAGGTCTTTAGGCCGAAAAGGTCTTTAGGCCGAAAAGGTCTTTAGGCCGAAAAGGTCTTTAGGCCGAAAAGGTCTTTAGGCCGAAAAGGTCTTTAGGCCGAAAAGGTCTTTAGGCCGAAAAGGTCTTTAGGCCGAAAAGGTCTTTAGGCCGAAAAGGTCTTTAGGCCGAAAAGGTCTTTAGGCCGAAAAGGTCTTTAGGCCGAAAAGGTCTTTAGGCCGAAAAGGTCTTTAGGCCGAAAAGGTCTTTAGGCCGAAAAGGTCTTTAGGCCGAAAAGGTCTTTAGGCCGAAAAGGTCTTTAGGCCGAAAAGGTCTTTAGGCCGAAAAGGTCTTTAGGCCGAAAAGGTCTTTAGGCCGAAAAGGTCTTTAGGCCGAAAAGGTCTTTAGGCCGAAAAGGTCTTTAGGCCGAAATGGTATTTTGGCCAGGTCTTGGCGAAATGACCTTGTTCAATACCTGAATTATTCGACCCTTACGTCCTTTTCGGCCTAATTACCTATTCGGCCTAATGAATTTTTCGGCCTAATGACCTTTTCGACCTAATGGCCTGTTTTGCTTAATGACCAACAAAGCATACAACTGATTAAGCTTTTGTATAAATTTTAAATGACAAGAAATATGTACATATTGCCCGTTGCGAAGATTTATAGATTCCAATGCAAAAAAAAATGATTAGGCCCATTTTCAGCGTAGGTGCATTATAAATGTTTGTTTAGAATGCAAAACTATTATTAAATGTGTACTTAACAACGTAGCGTAATATATTCACCAGGACGTGGCCTGTTTATAAATCTGTGGGCCCACGCAAGAAAAATCCACGCAACTAATTTTCGCGCAGGAGTCTAAACAGGTGGAATCTCCGCAATATCATTGAAATATGTACAACAACTTAAGTTTCAAAACATTCTCCACCATGCCTTCCTCTGCTTGTATGGGTCATATGAATAGGAACCCCTGTAAAGATTGGGAGTGATGTTCACTTTTAATACAAATACAATAATAAGAATATGTATAATGCTTTTGGGCTCTCTCATTTCTTTTGCATATACACAGAAAGCCGCTTCTCTACGACACAACTTACTAACAACAGTTTACTCAAAAATACACATACTCATCAAGTCTCTGAGCGTCTAGGTCACTTGTTTATAAAGTTACTCAATAACTCATTAACACATTCATTCAAAGCAGTCACTCACATACGCATCAACCCATTAATAAACCAACTCACTTATCAAATCACTCGCTTATCATCTTGCTCATTTACTCATCAACCCACACATTTACAAAATCTCGCTCACCAAGTCACTCACTTACTCTTCAATTCACTTACTCGGTTGATCTCTCATTATTTGATATATTGATTGCTTGTTCAGTACCTCCAGCAGTTCGTCTTCGATTTGGGTTTAACCCAAAAGTGTTCATTTTGTTTTCTAAATAGGCGATAACTAAGCCGATCACTTACCGACACACTAATTCAATCAAATTATTGGAATAACATATTGAAATAAAAAAG
The DNA here is from genome assembly GCF_035046485.1 of Aedes albopictus. Taxonomy (NCBI): domain Eukaryota; kingdom Metazoa; phylum Arthropoda; class Insecta; order Diptera; family Culicidae; genus Aedes; species Aedes albopictus. The sequence continues at coordinate 109,079,542 of NC_085138.1, read as the reverse complement.
TGAAACTCATCAACTCACTTACCAACAATATTTTAAGCTTGCTTGAATTCTGAAAATTTTCACATACACCAGTCATTCAATTCAGCAACCTCTTTGTCATTATATTGGATCGGCTTCGTCATGCTTTACGACATTTGAGCCTCTTAATTAAGTTAAAATGTTTATGTTTGGTTTATGAGCTCAACACGCATTGCAGCAATATTTGAGTTTAGATTTAAACTGCAAGTTGCGAAGATATAACAATTTTTGTTTAACTGAAAAACAAGTTTGGTTCCAGCTGGAGCGTAATGCCAACATAAAAGAAGAGTTTATACCATGCAGTATTGAAATAGCCATGCTATAAGGTGAAGTAAGTTACTAGAAATGCTTAATGTATCGGTTTTACGTAGAAATTTTATAGTGGGACTGTTATGCGTAGAATTTCAGTTATGGGACAGACATGCGTAGAAATTCAACAGTGGGACAATTTGACTTGACATGCTTTTTATTGAGTCTTCGAACAAAGTATGTTATTTTTTAATGTTATATGAAAATATACGTATAAATAGAGTGCCTGGTGCAAAAAAGTCAAAATCGTCAAAAAGTAACATGGGACAACTATGCTTATAACGGCAGTAGGTGACATAAAAAAAGTTTCCAGTATGTTATAAAATTTTCGGATCCGAACGGGATTTGAACCAAGACACCTACCATCGGTAGCAATCTGACGCCTCTGCCAATGAGGCCATCACAACACTTGAAGAGGGCGGTGATAGAAGCTTTACTGGTTCTACGTATTGCCAGTTGCCTCATTCAAATCCTTGATTGTCAGACGCACACAAGCGGGGTAGTATGACGTCACATTGAGCTCGTTGACGTATAATAGACTTGATTTGTCGTTAGTGATTTTGTTTTAATCTATCACAATTATATCATATGCAGATATGATAACAGCTGTAGATATAATTTAGTTATATTCCACATTTTTTTTTTTTAAATTTAAAGCAATGAATGGGAATCTATCACATAAGGGGTCATCCATTAAGTTTATCGTCACGTTCGGAGGAGGCAGTGAGGGTTGAAAATTTCCAATTTTAGCGTGACGTACTTAATAGATGCTCCCTAATGGCGAAGCAAAATAGTAGAATAAACAAATTCCATGTTATAATTATTTAGTTCCACTTTTGCTCCTTGTTCAATAACATTTACTACTTGGTATACTTTGTGGCGAAAAAAGAACAGCAGTATTATATATACCCAAGTAACCAGTAAGCATTTGAAATAGCATCTATTCAGCATTATAGCAGTCCCTACGACATGGCGTTTAATGCTTATTGATCGTATATGCACCTATAGTGCTACCCAACAGCAGGTTTTGGCAAAATAACGGGCTGTCCCAGTGCTGCACCTTCAGGAACGTCGTACCAAAATGTCAAAGTAGCGTAACCAGCGTAACGCCTCGTCGAGCAAAACAAAACAAAAATAGTTTTACGTCTGCTTCTTGCTCTCTCAACATTCCCACTTCCTCGTCTTTACAAATACCAGCTGATGTAAGGTGGTATTTTTTGCAAGTTTTAGTACTTTTTGGGGTTTGAACTTACGATCCGAAGACTACTGAATCATGTTTGCTGCTCAAGTTCTGCTGCACGCTCCAGGATGTGCTACAGCTGCTCCGATGGCGTGCGTTGATTTTATTTCCAATTTAAAGAATGGTTGGAAGCCAGCTTTAGTTCCAACAGAGATATTCCATAGTGTGTAAAGCATTTTCGTTCCCACTTCGATCTGCAGCATATATGTTTCCCTCTTCCGAATTAATTTATAATCCGCCAAAGCATCCATTGGTTCTGCAAATATTTTCCAACGAAATGAGAAATGGTAGTTTTACGATGACCATGTTCCAATTTCCCAATCCAAACCAGCTGCCGCAATGTTAGGTGCTGCGCTTTTGGATGAGTGAGGGAAAAACGAAGAAGCAATTCAGATGTTTAAATTTGACGACAGAGACATAAACCCAGTAAGAGAGAGACAGTATGCGCCGTCAAACACATAACATGTCTCCCATACTCTTTGCTCTTAGCATTTGAAGAGCAGTTAAAAAGCATTCAGAATGCTCCCAAGCGAAAACACCTGAAGCAGTTGAAATGCTAACTAACAGCCAAAAGCTTTTGAGCAGCACAGCTTATGCTAATTCAAGGCAGCTATGCATTCAAACTGCTCATGTAGGGCAGCAAGCAGTTCAAATGCTTAATGCGGGCTGCTGTAAGGCTTATTCAAATGCTTAGTGGTTACCTGGGGATTATCAAAAAATCTGTGATCTGATGTGTCGTATGTATGGGTTTGGTTCATTTTTATATTTGGTAATATTCGGTGGGATAGCCGAATCTGATTCCATGAGTCATGGACCATGACACTACCGGTTGTCCCAATTATGGTCTGAGATTATTTTATTGCTTATTTATCACCTTTACCAAATCACCACGATTTGATATATCGCATGTATGAGTTTGATTCACTTTTACTTTTAGCCACTTTCGAAGCCACAGCTGAACCCGCAACACTACCGGGTCTGACCCTATTTTTCCATCAGGATGTCGATAAGTTGTGATCAGTCTTGTTAGAGATCACAGTCATTTGAACCTTTTCGTCGATATTCGGCCTCCTTTGTCTCCGGTATCCGCAACACAATCAATCAAACTACTGTTCGAAACAAAAATGTCAAACGAATGCACTTCACCACGATAGCGGCTTCGGAAGACGGTTCGGCTTTTGTTATTCCTGTCTTCTTCCATAACAAGAGCTATGTTGCCCATTTGTGTGCCGTATTCAATGCAACATGCAAGAATAAACTCATATTAACATTCATAATCGGAATTGGCTGAGAATCTATGCGTAATGCTAGAATTACACTCGTGTCATCGTGTCAGATGACATTGATTTGACTCTTTCTTATGTTTATTGATCTTCGTTCTACTGCTCGTGTTGTGTGTAGGTAAGAAGTAACGGTAGCGCACGAATGTAACAAAGCAAGCTGACACCCGACTGCGGCAACGAAATGAAGGTAGTGAAAAGTGTCGAATGTTTACAAGACTGGTCGTGATTTGATACATCGCATCCATGGGTTTGGTTAAATTGTACATTTTACTACCCGGATCTGATTCTGGGTAACTACCGGCTGAACCAAATATGGTCTGACATTATTGTCTTGTTAACTGCTCATCGGTTAACCAAAAACGCTGCAAATTGAAGGTGTCACATGCAGAGTTTGACAATTTCGACGGGACTCTCGGAACCCATTCCGGAACACTACCAGTTGTCTTTAGTGTGACCTAAGGCTATTTTCTAGCTAACTGTTCATCAGGTTATCGCAAAAGCCACGATTTGATGTGTCACATGCGTGGATTTGGTTTACTTTTACATTTGGCCTCTCCCGGTCATTCAAAACCGATTCCGAAACACTTGCTGGCCGTTCATTAGGTAATCTAAAAAGCCGCTATTTAATGTGACGCATGTACGGGTTTGTTTCTCTTTCAGATTTGACCACTTCGGCGGGAACCCCGGAACCGGTTCCGGAGCACTACTGGTTCAAATATGGTCTAAGATGATTTTCCTGCTCATTGTCCATCAGGTCATCGAAAATGCCGTGGTTTGATGTGTCGCGTGCATGGGTTTGGTTCAATTGTATATTTGGGACGCCTAGAACCGGTTTCGGAACACTACCGGTTCAGATATGATCTGAGACTCTTTTCCTACTTACCGCTCATCAGGTCATCGAAAATGCCGTGGTTTGATGTGTCACATGCATGGGTTTGGTTCAATTGTATTTTTGGCCACTTCCAGTGGAACGCCTAGAACCGGTTCCGGAACACTACCGGTTCAGATATGGTCCGAGATGGTTTTCCTGCTCATTATCCATCAGGTCATCGAAAATGCCGTGGTTTGATGTCTCGCATGCATGGGTTTGGTTCATTTGTATATTTGGCCACCTCCAGCGGGACGCCTAGAACCGGTTCCGGAACACTACCGGTTCAGATATGGTCTGAGATGGTTTTCCTGCTCATTATCCATCAGGTCATCGAAAATGCCGTGGTTTGATGTGTCGCATGCATGGGTTTGGTTCAATTGTATATTTGGCCACCTCCAGCGGGACGCCTAGAACCGGTTTCGGAACACTACCGGTTCAGATATGATCTGAGACTCTTTTCCTACTTACCGCTCATCAGGTCATCGAAAATGCCGTGGTTTGATGTGTCACATGCATGGGTTTGGTTCAATTGTATTTTTGGCCACTTCCAGTGGAACGCCTAGAACCGGTTCCGGAACACTACCGGTTCAGATATGGTCTGGGATGATTTTCCTGCTCATTGTGCATCAGGTAATCGAAAATGCCGTGGTTTGATGTGTCGTGTTGACACCGCGCGTAACATCGAGCGAAGGACGCGGCGTGAACATTAACGGAGTGCGACAAGTGCAGGTATACTCGGCTCTGAAACAGGTTCCAGACTAAGAATGCCCAGGATCTACTTGTCCGACTAAGGAGGGACAGTATATCGGCCTGGGGAAAAACTTGGTTTGGATTGCTGGTCAAAGTCTTTAAACAAATCGGATTACAGGCTAAGAATGCCCAGGATCTACTTGCCCGACTAAGGAGGGGCAGTATATCGGCCTGGGGAGAAACTTGCGCTGGTTTTCTGATTAGTTTAATGATGTTTGGAGATGGATGGTTTCGGATGAAAACATCGATGAGTCGCTTGAATGTCAATCAAGAACTGTTTATTCGTATGAAAAGGTCGGTCTTATATAGCCCAAAATTTTGGAATTGATGCTCAGTACGCATGCGCGTCTAACTTTTCCATGCAATGTCCTAATCCAGCTTTCTCTATACACTTGGATTTAATCTAGCCCTTTTTTTTGGTACTAGCCTTACTAAATGGCTGTAGCATTATCAAACCCTAGCTTATAGCGCCTGCGACCGAGCGTCTTCCTTAATCTAAAACTTACTCCCGTTTTATTGCTCTAGCGCTTAGCCAGAGTCTTCTAGAACCCTTACTAGTTATTGCTTAGCGTCCTAAAGGGTATGCTTGTTCAATTGTTATGAATCGGCTGTTCACTGATAGTAAAATTTTATTACTCATTTGATTACAATGAAATTCTTTTTTGTTCTATGCCACGACCTTCAAGCAGCGACCCTATCGCAGAGCATGTTCAAATCTTCAGTATCGTGGCCTAGTCTTTCGTTTCTGTTCTGACACTATGAAACGTTTTACTTTGGTGACTTACAATGCATTCTTATGAACGACTACACCATGCAACCGACCGCGTACAAGTTTTTGGTCGTAAATTACGCTTCCTTATTACGTGCGTACTGCCTCTATCTGCAGCCAGGTTCCTTGCTTTTTTTGATTGTCGGATCTCTCACGCTGCTACCGTGGAGGCAAGAAATGGATTATCAAACTTGACTATATGGTTCGGTGCATTTTTCTGGCTAGAATTGTGACGAAAGAGAGTAAAAGGATTTTGAAAATGACTCAACTCTAGGTGGCTGCTGATAAGACGTGGGCTTAACTTCTGGCTGTATTTATTTTTATTGCGAACCGAACACTTTGATGGTGCTTACTTGCAGCTAGTTGGTTTTGTTTTTTTTTTGTCTTCCTTTTGGTTAAACAATCTTTTCTTTCCGTGATTTTTTATTCATTCGTAGGTCAATGACCAACCGTGAGAATTTTATATTAATTTGTGATTAATTGCAATGCTTGCTTTCGTAACACTCCGGGCCCGGTAAATCGACTAGATTTACCAAGATTCTAACGATAAGCAGCATTGTTACAACACCTTGTAAATTTATTTTTAAATTGGTAATATTATATATATATACAGGGTGTTAGGTTCATGAGTGCAAACTTTTTAAAGGGTGATAGAGGACCATAAATGGTGAAAAAAATGTTCTACGCATATGGTCAAATCTCAACCGTTACGTAGTTATTGAACTCCCCATGTTTTTGACTCCTATTGCCTTAACTGGCTATAACTTTAAAATGGTCAAATTTATCGCAGTTTTTTAACGCTTATTCGAAAGATTATTGAATTTTCGATCAAATAGCATCTTTGAACCGATTGGTTTAGCTGAATAACTAAGTTTTCTAGAGCAAAATAGCTAAAAATAGTGTGTTTTTATTTGTTTATGTCCATTATCTTTAAAACATGCGTAATAAATTAAAATTCTTTCTTTGGCAAAGTTGTGGCCCCTGTTCCACTCTACAATTTGTTCTTTGACGCAAAACTTCTAACCCTTATCGTTTTCTTTCAATTTTGATTTGAATGTGCGGCACAGTGCGCAAAAAAGTGCTTTCCATGACGATTGCAAATTTCTGATCTGAAATGCGACGTTTAAATCGAAATTGCAAGAAAACAATAAGAGATAGAAGTTTGATGCCAAAGAACGAATTGTCGAGTGAAACAGGGGTCACAACTTTGCCAAATAAAGAATTTTAAATTATTACGCATTTTTCAAAGATAATTGACAAAAACAAATTAAAACACACAACTTTTAGGCTATTTGCTCTAGAAAACTTAGTTATTTAACTAAACCGATCGGTTCAAAGATGCCATTTGATAGAAAATTCAATAATCTTTCGAATAAGGGTTAAAAAAGTGTGATAAGTTTGACCATTTTAAAGTTATAGCCAGTTAAGGCAATAAGAGTCAAAAGCATGGGGAAGTCAATAACTTCGTAACGGTTGAGATTTGACCATATGCGTAGAACAATTTTTTTCACCATTTATGGCCCTCTATCACCCTTTAAAAAGTTTGCACTCAGGAACCTAACACCCTGTATATATATATATATATATATTTTATCATTATTTTTATTTATTTATTTTTTTTTTTTTATAATTGTTTATTATTATTATTATTATTATTATTGTTTGAGGACAAATGTTGTAAGATATAAAAAATATATTATTGTAATTTTAATTGTCAATTTTCCATATTATGCAGTTAAAATGTTGTCTTGTCTGCTAACTGAGTCTGCAATTCCCAATTGATGTAGAATTGTGATATACATAGTAGCGATGCTTTGCTAGTAAAATCGATTCTGGCTCGTCTTCATAACGTTCGGTTCGATCACACATCCTGGACCGAGTGAATGATGCGTCTTGAGATTATGTGATATATGGGTATAAGCCGTACTACCCCGCTGAATTTGGATGATGGCTCCCTTCAGGTTTTGTATTCCGGTGCTCAGGATCTGGTAGATCTTGTTATCATATGACATGGCGTTGACATCTGGGACCTTGTCATCTTAATGGAACTGTGATAACTAGATACGTGGGCCCTTGTACCTTCCTGAATCGTCGCTGATGGCTGCCTTTGGGGTTGGTTGATCAGCATGCAGGATATTATACTTAGGGGCTTCCTATTCCCTGGTAGTTATTGGAATTGTGATATGAGTATATGCTGGTCCTCGCACTGTTGGAAGAGGGGCTGTTTCCGACAGCGGCATCATTTCCAAGGGATCGGGTTGATCTGCTGGTATATATGTTTTAGGTGCTGACTTCTTGATGTTCCTCAGTGTGTTTCGATGAGTTAAGAATGTTGTCAATGAATCCCATATTGAACAAATGAGTTGCCAGCTGAATCCATATATTTCGTAGAGTATACGTCCGTGCATCAAGGTATCTATTATGAATTTTACAAGTCTTCCGATCAAATATAACCCTATGGCGGTGGAAGTAACGTTTCCGAGCCATGTTGACCAAGAGAGTAGTTTAGTCCAATATTTGTGAACGACGCTGTCTATGAGGTTTTCTGATATTAACGCATCAAAGTGAAATCCTTGTATACTGGGACTATGACCAGTTAGAATCTTGTGGACTACATTTGATGCGATTCGCCTGTCTCCTTGGTCATAGATCATTGTTCGCATCTTTTTAGGCTCTCCGCATCATATACACCGCTTTCTATTAGATTCGGGAGCGGTGTGTATGTCCACTTGGTAACTATATCTGTAGCAAGTTTGTGAGGCGCAGTGGTTTCTCTTATCTTACCGTCAAAGGTATACCATCTGCCTCCAAATTGAAATTTAGCTGGCAATAGCGGTGTACACTCTATTTCTGTTCCTCGTAATTGAAGTGTTCGAGTTACAGGTGACAAATACATTGTAGTATTTCCATATTTTACCGGCAATTCTTGGAAGCACCTTTCGGATGCAAATGGTTGAACGTATACTGGTTTACATTCAAGTACGTGCAGCACTTCTCCTGCTACTACTGCCGAAAATCCTGTTCTTTTCATTAAGGCATTTACGAATTCCGTCGGATTTAGTCTGGCTAGAGTAAGTTTTGTTTCTAGCAATGCCTTGTCTATCTTACACATTTCAGTCATGACTGTGTTGTAGACATCATCTAATTTTTGTCCGATGTAATTCTCCACCAATGTTATTTTTGAATTAAAATATGTGAATATATCGTGGTTCTTTGCGTTAGATGGCCTTCTAGTAAACGGTGATTTGAATGCTGCTGCTTCCAGAATAAATATTCTGGGATGATCGGTTGCGTGTCCGTTATAACCGCATATCTTTGCTGTATTCCTTGTTCGAATAGAAAACAGGTGGGTATCCGATAGCGACGTATATACAGTATTTTGGTTTTCTTTGGGTGCATCTAAATTGATTGTTTTGTTGACGTTTCCTTCGTATATAACTTCGAAGTCGGTTTCTTCACATTTCTGATTCATGCTAACGTCCCATGTTGAGTAGCCATCTTCGGAGTCCAAACAATTACCGTGCGAATATGGACATACTAGCCCATGACGCAGTATTATTTGGTCATTCTCATGGTCCACTGTAGCCATGTAGTTGTATAACGATATCTCATATTGGTAGTAGACTAGTGCGTTTGTCCATATATATTCCGGCGTTTTATAAGTACCGCCGCTGCAGGAACTTGACCATACACTGCCTACCACTAATGTTTCGCCTCTTGTAGTTTGATTACGCTTCAATTCCAAAAGTCCGCTATTCACTGTTAACGGGATGCTTCCCATTAACTGAGATCTTCTGCATTCCTCAGGCGTAAATTTTTTGACTATATAGGAATATCCTCGTTCGTAGTCTGAAGTGTGAGAGTGCATGCCGCAATGTCGTATTGATCTTTTTATAATTAATTTGCATTGATATACCATTGCGCTACCTTTAGCATTTCTCTGCAGCACTTGTATGGGTACTTCTGATATGGATAGATTTTTTGATGAAGGCATACATGATTCAACATCTAAGAGTGAATAAGATGTCATATTTACGTCGGGGTTCGCGCAGTCGTATGCTATTAGTCCAGACGGTTGAGCTCCTAATGCTGACATGACAAAATACATAGCCATTAGGATGACCATATACCATGGCGCGGTGATAATTGTTTTTTTAATAACCCTTTTTCTTGGTTGATTTGTATTCATCTTGTCTCGTAATGCCTTCACCTTTTCAACATCCACCTTACACCTTTTACCCCATGAGTTGAAGTTAACGTTCGCCTTCTGGTGCATCGTTGCCTCTGATGGCGTGGACATGCTTGATTTGGAAAGCAAAGATCTTAACGGTTGTATTTCTTCCCGGTTGTAAAAATGCGAAATCCTTTTTCTTTTTGGTATATATTCGGCTTCATCGGCGATAATTTCACTGTGATGATTCAAGTGATGTATGTCATCGCGTCGTGGGGTTATCATATTGACAATGCCTGGCTCAGGCACTGGCTTCGCTATGATGGGCTTGATTTGTAAACCATCTAGTGAATTTGATACTTCGTTTATAACTTTGGGTTGGACTGCCTGTGAAGTTGCTTTATCCCCCTTGACATCCAATACAGCTACCTTGGTGGCAGCCCTGGTGTAGATTCCATGGCTCGTTGTTATGTCTACTGATCTAACCTGACCATCTGACGCTTGGTGAGTTTTGATAACTCTTCCCTTTAGCCATTTTCCGGGTGGGGTTTCCTTATCAGTTATTATAACGATGTCGTCTACCTTGATGGGTTCTACCTTTTGGGTCCACTTATTTCTCTTAATTATTGTTGGCAAATACTCCTTCTTCCATCTATCCCAAAAGTATCTGGCATTATGTTGGACGCGCTTATAGTGTTCCTTACTTAGGCTTCCAGCATCAAGTGAATAAGGGGGAGCATATTCACCTGCGCGACCAATTAAGAAGTGGAACGGGGTTAGTGGTTCATCATCGATATTTTCAATGGGGATATGCGTCAATGGTCGTGAGTTTAGTATGAACTCTGCTTGAATCAATGACGCTCTTAATTCTTCAATGGATGGTCTGTGATGCTGTCGGGCCTTGGCAATTTCATAGAGACATTTTTTAATTATCTGTATTAATCGCTCCCATGCTCCTCCGAAATGGGGTGCAACTGGAGGGTTAAATGACCATTGTATTTCCATCTCAGCAGCTAATCCATTTCCCATTTTTTGGCTTATTGCGTTGATTGACTCCTGCATTTCTCGTTCAGCGCCTATGAAGTTTGTCCCATTGTCACTATATATGTGCTCAATTTTTCCTCTTCTATGTTGAAAATTCCTCAAGCAAACTAAAAAGGCGTCAGTATCTAGACGCTCAGCGAGTTCTATATAAACGGCGCGAGTTGTTAAGCAAGTGAAAATCACACCCCATCTCTTTTCTACAGAGCGTTTCACTTGCACTTCTAGCGGCCCGAAGTAGTCTACGCCTGTATGTGTAAATGGATTGGCATATATATCAAGACGACATTTCGGTAATGCTGCCATTTGAGGTGTTATTGGGGAAGCCTTTTTGATTTTACAATATTGACAATTTGTCTTGACTTGTTTCAGCACTTGTCTGGATCTTATGATCCAGTACTTCTGATAAGCTGCTCCTAGAACCACATTATCTCCCTGATGTAGATATTTTTCATGGTACATTTTCACGATTAATCTCGTAATGTGGTGTTTGTATGGTAAAATTATCGGTTGCCGCATCGACAACGGTACTATATTTGTTTTTTGCAGGCGACTGCGGGAGACCATTACACCATGTTCATTTAGAGCAGGTATAAGCGAGTTTATCTCGGAAAGCTTGGTCAGATCACCGTGCTTAGTTAGGTCTTCCATTTCCTTGGATAATCCTTCCCATTGAGCTTTTCTTATGATGGCTCTTTCTGCTACCTTTTTATCCTCGTAGCTAATATGTTTATTGAATCCATTTTTGTTCTTAATCCAGTCTACAAATTTCTTTAATATGCAGACATGCTTGACCAGCTTATTCCAGTCTGAATAACGGTATTCCTGAATAAACTGAAACTCTTGGTCATCGCAGTGCATCAGTACTGCATTTTTGATTTCTTCTTCCGTATCCTTTATAAATTTGGATTTCGGCCAATCGGCTTCTGGTTTCCAAATAAATGATGGGCCCTTTAGCCATTTTGTTTCGCCTTTGGCCTGCTTCGTGGCTTCATCAGCCGGATTATTATCCGTGGGAACGTACCGCCACTGATCCATTTTTGAGGTTTCTAATATTTCGCCGACTCGATGTGCTACGAACGTTGTATATTTTCGATGATCTGAAAAGATCCAAGATAACACGGTTTGTGAGTCAGTCCAAAACGTAATCTTAACGGGACGCATTCGCATTTCTTGCTGGATCGTATTTGTTAACCTTGTTCCCAGAATAGCTGCTTGTAGTTCTAATCTGGGTATTGATAACTGTTTTATTGGAGCCACCCTTGCTTTGGCTGCCATCAATCTAATGCTTGTAGTTCGACCAAGCGTATCTATACCTCTTACATAAGAAGCGGCTGCAAATGCCTGTTCAGACGCGTCAACGAATGTATGCAATTCGAATTGATCTGCCTGGACGGAGAGCATCCATCTAGGAATTCTTATGTGAACTGCTTGTTTGATGATGTCAATCCATTGTTGCCATAAATTATATGATTTATCGGATATTTCGGCGTCCCACGAAGAAGTTTCCTTATGTAATTCCTGCATCAATATTTTCCCATGTATGGTTAAATGGGATATTAATCCCATCGGGTCGTAGATGCTCATAACGAATGACAACACTTCTCGCATTGTGGGTTTTCTTCTTTTGTTCCTGACGTCATTATGCAGCCGATCAAATTTGAGTACGAAGCTAATACAGTCCAGTTTGGTATTCCAAAATACGCCTAGTACCTTCTCATTATTAGATTCCTTGTCTTCGAATGTCTTAACGCAGTCGGCTTGAATCCTTTCCGGAGGTAGCGCAGCTAATACTCCATTATCGTTGGAGACAAAATTTCTGATGAAAAATCCAGCCTTATCGTGTATTTGAATTACATCGCTGATTATGTTTACAGCCTCACTTGCTGAGTTGAAGCTGTCGATATAGTCATCTACATAATGTTGTTTTACGATTGCTTCCGCGGCTGTGGGTTTTGTTGAGCTAAAAAGACTTGCATTGTAATTTTTAACTATCTGTGCGCATGCTGGAGAACAAGTTGCTCCGAATATCATGACCTGCATGACATAAATGTCAGGTTTTCGACTTTCATCACAATCTCGGAACAGAAAGCATTGTTTCTTCTGGTCGGATTTAATAATTCCGACTTGACTGAACATTTCCTTAATATCTCCTGCTGCAGCAATAGCTCCCTCCCGGAACCTGGTAGTTACTCCAAATGAGGAGGTTGTTGCATCGGGTCCTGATATTAAAGCTGAATTCAATGAAACGCCTTTTGTTTTTGCTGCCGCGTCAAATACCAGCCGAGGTTTTGGGGGTGTCTTATTTTTATTGATCACGATGAAATGTGGTAGGTAATATGCATCCTTTGACCATTCTACTTTTTCCTTTCGGCTTAGCTTTCTAGCATATCCTTTTTTTACGTAATCTTCTATGGTGTTGATTGCCCATTCCTTCAAATCCTTGTCCTTGTTGAGTTTGCTCTCCAGGTGTAACAACCTTTTATATGCTTGATCATAGCTATCAGGAAACTTAATGTCATCTTCCTTCCAAAGTAACCCAATTTCATACCGGTTGCCTGTATAATTCAATGTTTTATTTATAATTTCATTCGCACGAGTTACTTGCTTGGACTGTGGTAAATTTTGAGAAATCCTTACTCCAAAATCCTCGGTGGAAAAATATTTTCGCATCATGTTATGCATCTCGTCCTCTTCTTGAATTATCAGCATGTGTTCCTCTTGAACAACTTCTTTTATATTACCGAATATCAACCATCCTAGTTTTGTTCTAATTGCAATGGGGTTATCTGCCTCCATTGCTCGTTTTTCAAGTGGATACAATAAATGGCTATGATTCAGTCCAATCAGTAGCTTTGGTTGAGCATTTTTATAGTTGTTTATCGGTAAATCTTTAAGGAATGGATAGTCTCTCTCCAGGTTTGTATAATTCACCGTTTGAATAGGCAAATGTAAATTTGCTGCTGTTCTTACATTTGATAATGTATATTCGATATTGGAATTTCCTTTGATTTTAATTCTCACTCTTTTGCTCATTTTTTCTTCCCTGGATACATTTTGTGTCCATTTGATCTTTAACGGCGCGAGTTCTCCTTCCAATTGTAATTCTTCCGCTAATCCTTCATCAATTAAGGTTAGGGATGAACCTGGGTCCAAGAACGCATATGTATCCACTGAACAGGTTTCGCTTCTTAAAGTCACGGGAATTATTTGGTAAAACACCTTGGCCTTCTGTTCAAGATGTAAATTAGACGTCTCTTCCTTGTTAGACGCTGATCCTTCAATTCCATTATTTTGGCTTCTTTTTGCCCAAGCAACTCGTTGATCTCCAAATGGTTTTTGTATGTGCAATAGTTTGTGATGGTTTCCGACACAACTTCCTTGTCCGCATTTTTTTGGATAGTTACACCTCCCTTGGTGTTTGTTCAAACATATAATACATGCTCTAATTTTGATCGCTTCCTTCATTCTGTTATTTGGTGTTAACCTTATAAACTGTCCGCATTCCGTTATTTTGTGAGCTCCTTTACACATTAGACATCGGTTGTATGCTTCCTGATGAAAGTTTACTCTGTTTTTGCGCTCTTGCAGTTTAAACGGCGTAGTGAGTTCTCGATGAATGTCAGCCTTTGGTTTAATCCATTTATATAGATCCTGTAAGGTTGGCATATTATTTCCTTGCTTCGCATTGCTTTCAACAACTTCCATCCATTTTATTTGAAGGTCATATGGTAGTTTATTAACTACTTCTTCAACTAGACGAGGATCTCGTAGGTATTCAGTTTGATGAGATGCGGTTAGGTGGGCTACTAATCCTTCCAGTGTGTTGGAAATTTCTACTATGGCTAGATGGCCTCCAGGTTTAATTTTCTCTAAATCTTCGCGTAGCTCCTTGTAGACTCTTTTCGGCTGTCCAAATTGCTTTTCCAGCCGGTCTATGATTGCAGGTACGTTTTCTTGATCCAACATTAATGGTTGCACACTTTTGGCTGCTAACCCTCCAAGCGATTTTTGTAGACGAATAAGATTTTCTAAATTGGAATATTTGCCCGTTTCAGTTGTTGCTTCAAATATTTTTTTAAAAGCTGGCCATTCCTTGGCATTACCAAAGAATTGGGGTAGACTCATTCCTTGCCTACGCATATATAATACCAGTGGATCATCTGCTGGGTGGTCTTCATCTTCGTTGTTCGAATTTTCCAATTTTGACTTGCTCTGAGTTGCTTCCGCTTTGACTTTATCCTTTTGAATTACTCTTGCGATATCTAGCAATATATCCTGCTTGCGACCTTCTTCCTGCTTTTTAGCATTTAGTTTATCCTTATAGTGAGCGAGTTCTGCTTCAATAGAATTTGCGTGTACTTCTGCAGATCGTTGTGCCTTTGCCCGTGCGTCAATTTCCAATCGCAATACTTCCATTTGTTGTTTTAATTTTTCCATATCCGCTAGCTGTTGCTTCATGGTATTTTGTTCGTATTGGAACTTTTCGCATTTAACACATAGCCAGGGATCTTTTTTCTCCGGAAGTTTAGACAGTCCCGCACATCCATAATGAAACCAGTGATCACAGGAATCGCAAGCGACCATGTCTTGCATCCCGTCCTTCTGGGTACATAGACGGCAATGGCCATTTGGGTTTTGTGTGAAATTAAATTCCATTGTGATAGTTTCTTTCGTTGTTTTTCTCTTTACGTACCTTTGTTGCTCTTAAAGATTCCGTAGAGCAAACCTAAGCACTATTATACTGAATGTTCCTGGTGATTGTTCTGAATGCACACAATGTAGTTCTTCTTTTTGTCCACAATTTGGCGCTAGTTTATTTCACTTGTGTTTTTTAATGTTTTTAGTTCCGTTGATTGTTTTCTTCAATTCGCTCTATCTCAATGAGCTTTTTAAGGTGTTGAGGTAATGGTTTATTTTTCAACTCCAAAATTTTCGAAATTGAATGCACAACTTTTTCTTCTCTTGATGTATTTTTCCAAAGGGTCAATGTAAACTTTTTTGTTTCGCTTATTTCTCCTGGTAGGAGCGGCTTTTTACTCCACTTTTTAAAGTTTTTAGAATTTTTGATTATGTTTGTTTGACGATCAATTTCTTGGAATCTTTCAACAAGATAATTGACTTCGTCTATTAAATCTTGCATTTTATATTTTTATGCGCCTTTTCTTAATTTTTCATCTTTGAATTTTTAGCACTTGACTTTCATGCTTATTCTGCCTCTCACTTCTTCTTCTTCTGCTTCTCACATCTGCTTCTTCTTCTTCTTGCACCTTTCTAGCACTTGACTTGTGCTTATTCTGCTTCTCACTTCTTCTTCTTGTTTGCACCTTCTAGCACTTGGATTTGTGCTTATTCTGCTTCTCACTTCTTCTTCTTCTTTGCACTTTCTAGCACTTGGATTTGTGCTTTTTCTGCTTATCACTTCTTCTTCTTTGCATCTTCTAGCACTTGGATTTGTGCTTATTCTGCTTCTCACTTCTTCTTCTTCTTTGCACCTTTCTAGCACTTGGCTTTGTGCTTTTTCTGCTTCTCACTTCTTCTTCTTCTTTGCACTTTCTAGCACTTGGATTTGTGCTTTTTCTGCTTATCACTTCTTCTTCTTTGCATCTTCTAGCACTTGGCTTTGTGCTTTTTCTGCTTCTCACTTCTTCTTCTTCTTTGCACCTTCTAGCACTTGGATTTGTGCTTTTTCTGCTTCTCACTTTTTTGCACAGGCCTCACTTCGTTTTATTTTGAGTCCGTAGAATTCCTAGGCTGGAGCCACCAAATGTTGACACCGCGCGTAACATCGAGCGAAGGACGCGGCGTGAACATTAACGGAGTGCGACAAGTGCAGGTATACTCGGCTCTGAAACAGGTTCCAGACTAAGAATGCCCAGGATCTACTTGTCCGACTAAGGAGGGACAGTATATCGGCCTGGGGAAAAACTTGCGCTGGTTTTCTGATTAGTTTAATGATGTTTGGAGATGGATGGTTTCGGATGAAAACATCGATGAGTCGCTTGAATGTCAATCAAGAACTGTTTATTCGTATGAAAAGGTCGGTCTTATATAGCCCAAAATTTTGGAATTGATGCTCAGTACGCATGCGCGTCTAACTTTTCCATGCAATGTCCTAATCCAGCTTTCTCTATACACTTGGATTTAATCTAGCCCTTTTTTTTGGTACTAGCCTTACTAAATGGCTGTAGCATTATCAAACCCTAGCTTATAGCGCCTGCGACCGAGCGTCTTCCTTAATCTAAAACTTACTCCCGTTTTATTGCTCTAGCGCTTAGCCAGAGTCTTCTAGAACCCTTACTAGTTATTGCTTAGCGTCCTAAAGGGTATGCTTGTTCAATTGTTATGAATCGGCTGTTCACTGATAGTAAAATTTTATTACTCATTTGATTACAATGAAATTCGTTTTTGTTCTATGCCACGACCTTCAAGCAGCGACCCTATCGCAGAGCATGTTCAAATCTTCAGTATCGTGGCCTAGTCTTTCGTTTCTGTTCTGACACTATGAAACGTTTTACTTTGGTGACTTACAATGCATTCTTATGAACGACTACACCATGCAACCGACCGCGTACAAGTTTTTGGTCGTAAATTACGCTTCCTTATTACGTGCGTACTGCCTCTATCTGCAGCCAGGTTCCTTGCTTTTTTTGATTGTCGGATCTCTCACGCTGCTACCGTGGAGGCAAGAAATGGATTATCAAACTTGACTCTATGGTTCGGTGCATTTTTCTGGCTAGAATTGTGACGAAAGAGAGTAAAAGGATTTTGAAAATGACTCAACTCTAGGTGGCTGCTGATAAGACGTGGGCTTAACTTCTGGCTGTATTTATTTTTATTGCGAACCGAACACTTTGATGGTGCTTACTTGCAGCTAGTTGGTTTTGTTTTTTTTTGTGTCTTCCTTTTGGTTAAACAATCTTTTCTTTCCGTGATTTTTTATTCATTCGTAGGTCAATGACCAACCGTGAGAATTTTATATTAATTTGTGATTAATTGCAATGCTTGCTTTCGTAACATGTCGCATGCATGGGTTTGGTTCAATTGCATATTTGGCCACTTCCAGCGAGACGCCCAGAACCGGTTCGGGAACACTACCGGTTCAGATATGGTCTGAGACTATTTTCCTGCTTACCGCTCATCAGGTTATTGAAAATGCCGTGGTTTGATGTGTCGCATGCATAGGTTTGATGCATTTTCATATCTGGTCTCTTCCTGGGGTACCATTCCGGAACACCTAAATGGCCATATCTCCGGAACGGCTGGACCGATTCGAACCATTTTCAATAGGAAACAATGGGACCAGATTCCGCGTCGAATGAACCGTCGGTCATTGAAATCGGATGAGGTTTACTGCCAAAAAGTGATGTGAGTTTTTTTGTACACACACATACACACATACACACATACATACACACACACATACATACACACAGACATCACCTCAATTCGTCGAGCTGAGTTGATTGGTATATGTGACTCGACCCTCCGGGCCTTCTATCAAAAAGTCATTTTTGGAGTGAACATATAGCCTTTCCAGTACACTTAGTGTACGAGAAAGGCAAAAAGAGAGGCATTCAGCTGACAATGAATGTGGCCAAATACGAATGAGAAAATGAGAATGTCAATTTTCACTTTCAACCATCGAATTTTTTACACACTATCTGTTTGAATAAATAATACCAGTTTTGTTATAGCTTTGTTTTAAAAGTAATATCAAATTTTGTTTCAATTTTGTTATGGTTTTTCACATATACGAATCCTTACAACAAAATTATATCAGATTGTGTTATTTCTAACAACGATTATAATAATTTTGTTATAATCTTGTTAGGAGCTTCTAGTCGGGTAGTGGTGCCACAGCTTTGGTAGAAGGTAGCCGCTCGATGCCCGCTTTTCCACACTTTCTGTCCAGTCCAACAAAGTTCCTGCAACGCCACGATGTCGAAGTTGCGGGGATGTAGTTCGTCGTAGATTATCCTGTTACATCCTGCGAAACCTAGTGGCTTGCAATTCCATGTTCCAAGTTTCCAATCGTAGTCCTTATTTCGTCGCCTGGGTCTTTGCCGATTGTATCGAGTCGTATTTTCTCCTATGTTATTCGCAATGGGGATTTTTACGGGTGGCTTATTGGGCCTACGCCAACACTCCTGTCTCGCCGGAGGGCCATCGTGCCAGTTCTGTTTAACGTCCCAACCAACACTGGGACGACCACGCTGATGGGGCTACCACCTTGGATCTAGCTGGGCGTGGTGCAGCGTTTCTTACTCAGCCGCTGGATGCCAGAACAGACGCTGTTTGAGCCGCACCTCCTTGGTGAACAGACGCTCGAAATGTACCTCCTCATTCTAGCTGAAGTCAGAAGGACAACAGTGCCCAGGCTGCACTACCAGCTAAGCACACAACTCTTAGCTGGCGGTCTTTGTCATCGCTTGACCCGTGGAAGCATGAGGTAGGAACTTGTGAGGACCAGAGCTATATTGGACGCTCTCCTTATCGACTCACCGTTTTGCAGCCCATTTGCCCATTGCGTCCGACCATCATCTCCTAATCGGCGAGATCCGACTGCGCATTGCCAGGATCCAACGACAGGAGGAGAAAATCGGGCGTCGGTTCAACACACGCCGACTGGAAGACGCTGCAGTGAAAAGGTCCTTCGTCGAGGAGCTAGAGAACCGTGCTGCGGGTATTCCAGCAGGTGGAAGCGTAGCAGATCAATGAAGCGCCATCAAGAACGCCTTCATCGCCAGAGAATAATTTGGGTGAGCTACGCACCCGGAGAAATCAGTGGATCACAGATTATACCTGGAGGAAGATAGAAGAGCGAAGGAACGCCAAAACCACGATAGAGCGAGTGAAAACACGAGGGGCCAAAGCCGTAGCCCGTCAGCGCTATTCGGCTCTCAAGAAGGAAGTGAAACGCTCATGTAGACGGGACCGAGGGCGGGACAAAAGAGCGTGGGCGGACTCCCTAGCCGACGAAGGCGAGAAAGCCACAAACACCGGCGACATGCGTCTCCTTCACGATGTTCCACGTCGCCTTAGTGGGTCCAAGATGAATGCTACGATGCCCGTGAAAGACACGTCTGGGCAGTTACTGACCGACCCAACTGACCAGTTAAAACGCTGGTTCGAACACTTTGGAAATATTTAAGTGTCAGCCACGCCATCAACACCTCAGCATGAACCGCCAAGGGTTCGACGCATGACCCGTGTCAACACCGAAGCTCCATCAGTGCAGAGGATGGAAACAGCCATTCGTAGCATGAAATCGAACAGGGCTCCAGCGGTCGATCACATATCAGCTGAGATGCTCAAAGCTGACTCCGTAATATCCGCACAACTACTGCATCAATTATTCTGGATCTACCATAACAAATTTTGATCTTGTATTTTTTTAGCTTTGTTAATTTAAATGCAGAAAAATTCCAAGATCACAATTTGCTCTACTTTTTTTTTCTTTTACATGTTATGTTTTTCATTGTTAATAAACCATTTCTTTCAGGAGGATTCAGGTAATTTGTAATTATGTAACTGTTGTGAGTCTATCATCATAAAAAAATCTATAATTTTACTTTTTATTTCAGATTTGGAATCGAACACCATTAAAAAATTTATAATTTTACTTTTTATTTCAGATTTGGAATCGAACACCCAACAAGGAATTAGGAAAGGAACCAGGCATCAACCAAAAATATTGCGTGCACCTGAACGTTGACCAAACGTTTCCTTTGAACTTTACCCTTCCACTAACATCCAAATTCCCGTGACGCCTAGGCCTGAAAGAATGTAGAGGTCTCTATGTACTTTCATAGGTGTCCAACTAATCTTCCTTTCCCATCCCTCAGCTATCGCAAGGACGTGGCCAGGACAGCACTCGACCGTTGGAGGATTGAGTCAATCTTGTCTAAGAGTCAGAGATTAGTCCCAAATCTTTGTGCTTTGATAACGGACAGGAAAGATGCAACCCTCATAACAGCGATCCAGGGCTGTACCACCTACGAATTTGTGCGACTTGCTTAATGCTAATGCTAATGCTAATGCTAATGCTAATGCTAATGCTAACTACTGCATCAAGTATTCTGCAACATATGGGAAACCGCGACATTTCCGACCGACTGCATGCAAGGCGTCTTAGTAAAGGTACCCAAAAAGGGTGACCTGACGGTATGCGATAATTGGCGGGGCATCATGTTACTGTGTATCGTTTACAAAGTCCTCTGCAAAGCGATCCTTAGCCGGATACAGGAGAAGATTGACGCAACTCTCCGACGGCAGCAAGCATGATTCCGTGCCGGACGATCCTGTGTGGACCATATTGTCACGCTCCGTATCATCCTGGAGCAAATCAATGAATTTCAAGAGTCTCTCTACCTGGTGTTCATTGATTACGAAAAAGCTTTCGGTTGTTTCTATCACGGAAAAATCACGGAAAAATCATCGATGAGAAAATCATCGGCCTCATTGAAGCACAGTAAAGGGCATTTTCGTGCAGAGTACTGCACAACGGTGTTTTGTCCGATCCCATCCGGGTCGTTGTTGCTGGAGTGAGACAAGGATGTATACTATCACCGCTACTGTTCCTCATCATAATCTACGAGATCCTAGTAGGGGCGATTGACTGTGAACCAAATCGTGGATTGCTGAGGTAGCCCATTACCATGGAACACCTAAATGACGTTGCTCTCCTAGCTCAACGGCGCTCTGATATGCAGAGCAAGCTCGACGATCTTGCCAATCGCTCCATGGCGGCAGGTCTTACCATCAACGTCAACAAGACCAAATCGTTGGATGTAAACTCGGTCAACCCTTCCAGATTTACGGTAGCTGTGGAATCTGTGGAGAATGTTGAAAGCTTCCAATATCTTGGTAGCCAAATGGCGGCCGATGGCGGCACCAAGATCGACATAGGTGCATGGATCAAGAAGGCGAGGGCTGCTTTTGCGAGTTTAAGAAATGTATGAAAAAAAAACAAGATTAGTCGACGCACCAAAATAAAAAAAAAATCCTGGGCGATGTGTTGAAGTAATCCATAGAGGAATTTTTCAAGAAATCGACGAAGAAATTTCTCAAGAAATATTTTAAGGAATTCCTAAGCGATTTCCTGGAGGTACCCATCAAGAAATCCTTTAAGGAGTTTCTTAAGGAGTACCTAGAATAAAAATCCTCAAGGAACTTCTAGCGAATTGATTCAATAAGTATTTGGAGGAATTTCTCAAGAAATATATGTAAGAAGAAAGTTCTTAAGGAATCCCTGGGGGTACCCATCAAGACATGTAGAAATTTCTCAAGGTATCCTAGGAAACATTCCGCATGGAGCTGCTGGAAAAACATTTAAGAAGTATTTGAAGTAATTCTTCAAGAAATCTTTGAAGAAATTCCTCATGGAATTCCTTGAGAAATTCCATAAGGAACTTCTAGAAGAATTCTACAAGGAGTTACTGGAAAAATATCCCCAAGTAATCTCTATAGGAATGCCTCAAGAAATTCTTGGAGGATTACTACAAGGAATTCATGGAGGGATACTTAAATTTTTTTGGAAAAATCTCTGAAGAAAATTTTAAGGGAATCTTTGGAGGTACCGCTCAAAGAATCCCTGTAGAAATTCTTCAAGGAATCCCTGTAGAAAAAATCACAAGGAATCCCTAGAGGAATTCCTCATTACATTCCTGGAGAAATGCCTTAAGAAACTCCTAGGAAAATTATTCAAGGAGTTCCTGAAAGAACTCCTTAAGGAATCTCTGAAAAAACTCCTCAATGAATCGCTGGAAGAATTCCTCATCTAATACCTGGAGGAATTCCTCAAGGAATCCATAAAATGCTTCCTCAAAGAATCCAAGGAGATATTCCTCAAGGACTCCCTGTACTGCCTTGTGTAGCATAGTTGTTTCATGTAAATCGGGCTTTACAACTCGTACGTAAATCTGTGCTGCTTTACGCTAGTGAAGGGGGGGGGGGGGGTTGCTTCACAGATTTTTAACTGAATGAGGGGATTTCAGGATAGTTTCAGATGCGTTTCATAACGTTTCAAACGGTTCCCAGGAGTTTGAAGAGGTGAGCTACAGGGGTATTTCAGGGAATTTTAAGGTTAAGAAGTTCTTGAAGCCACGGAAAAGTCCTGAAACATATTGAAGACCTTTTGAAGCCCCTGAAAAGCTATGAAACGCCTTGACACGCCTCTTCATCAATTCAGCACACACTATGTATACTTTGGAATGTTTAGTTACCTGGTCTATTTGAGACATATCAGCCGACTGGTGAATAGACGGAAGTTCAAACAAATTAGTTGCTCGACTAGACACCAACATGTTTTTTTTGCCGTTTCATTTATGCGGCACACAGTGCAGACAGTGGATCGGATATGAAACCAAAAACCCCATGCGGAGAAGCATGGTGCGTTTCGAATTCACGCGAAACTCTTGTATTCGAAAAATCTATTGTCTCTCCCTTCACGCGGAACCAATTTCATAAATGGAACAATCACCTGGAAACCAATAAATTTAATAATAAGAGTCAATTTCATGTGCACTTTTCAACCCTGAACTCTTCTGTTTATTGAACCCCAGACCAGTCGCACCCTCACCGGCACCACGCTTGTGTTACACATAATAACAAGTGCTTTTCCGATGAGGTGTGCTCTCATTTCTCTCAAAAACACGACCGCTCGAAGGTTAAAATCGGCTATTGCGCGTACAGGTTCAATCTGTGCAGTGACCAGAATACCGCTAGCTCAGCAGATGATTCAACGAAATATTTCATCACCACACAATGGCAAATTTACGTGAATGAGTGCATTTTTGTGCACCGCAGCGCTAAACACAAAGGGCGCTAATTAAATTGGTACCCACCCCCAGCACTATACAGCAGCGATTCCAACACCTCGTTTAACTTCAATGAGGGGAGTGCCACTGGCACCCACCCACCCACTCGCGCAGTGACACTAATTTCCACAATGTTGTATTTTTTCGCAGTATCTCCATCGTCGGTGGATCATCAGCAGAAACCGGCGAACGGTGTAACCACACCAGTCACGACCGTGGCGGCGGCGGCGGCGGCGACGACGACCGACGATAGCAACGGGCAATGTGGTCCCCCACCAGGCGGAGGAGTAACCTGCGGTGCTGGCGATGGAGGCGGCGGCGGAGGCAGCGGTGGAGATGGTAACCCACCCAACACGCTGCCACCCCTCAGCAGTAACACCTACTCGGCTTTCAAGCGGGGCAACGTAATCAAGGGCATTCTGTGTCCCTCGATGACCAACTCGTTTCGGGCGCCGTCCCTCGAGCGTTCCTATCTGACCTACTCCCACCGGCAGCGGCAAAAGTCGCTCATCCTCGTCAACGTGGTCGATCTGGTGCTCAAGATAGTGCTGGCTTCCGTCTGGATCGGGTTCAACCATCCGCAGGTAAGTTTATGGCCACGGAGTTGTACCCTATTCAACGGTAACATTGGTCATTCTTCGTGCATACATTATTTGTACTACATCACATTTAAGAGAACACGTAACCAACTATTGCTTTGCGGCTTTTTTTAAATCGCTTAGAAATGAAATTACATTCTTCACTCTTCAGCACTCACGCTATTGTATTTTATACATTGCGCCTTTTCTAAACAAATCAGCGTGGTGCTGGTAACAATTTCTGGAAGTTTAAGGATTTTTCTATACTCGTGCCTTGTTTCTTCTGGAGCTTATAATATTTTTAGGTCATATCTACAAAACTATCGCAACAAATCATAGCTGCACTTTTTGGAAATTAAGAACTTTTTTAGGACTAACCCAGAATTTTCTTCATTATTTCCGTCAAAATTTTCTCCAGTAGAACACAATCCCGTTTGAAGATTTTTTTAAAAAGTCTACATAATATCTTTTATGGCTAACTGGAGTTTTTTCAGTAATTAATCATCCAATTTGTCTTAGCTTATTAGCAATTTTGAAATAGCCTGAAACTCTATTCCTCTAGGAACAAACCTTCAGTTGTATTGTTCCGAATACATCCTTGCCTAAAATTCTTAAAAAACAGTCTTATATACTCCTATACTGCAAATACTCAACTCAGAACATGATCTTCAACAAATGTTTTAACGTATTCCCGGAAGGATTCTTGGAAGAATTTTTGAAGGTATTCTCGTGAAAGCCATGAAACTATCACTGGAGGAAACCTTCGAGGTGTGCTTGTAAGAATTTCTGAAGGGAATCCCTGTAGAAATTCTCGAGGAATTATGTTCTGAGTATTTTCGGAGCACTCTCAAATGATGGAATTCTAGCTAAAAATCCTGGAATTCACCTGAAGGAATTCCTGGACGAATAACAGGAATGTATAAAAAAATGTCTGGAGGAATTTGAAATGTATATCCTAGAGGAATTCGTGGTGTATTTTCTAGAGAAACTTCGGGACAAAACCCTGGGAAAATTCCAAAAGAGTTTTCTCTGGGTGAATTTCTGAAAAAAAAATCCTGGAGAAATGTCTGAAAGCGCTCCTAGCATTTAAGTACTTATGTCTAAATTAAGTCACAGTGACTGTAAAAGAATAACAGGATCTATTCATGAAAGAACTGCAGGATTTTGCTATTTCTGAAGAAACTCCTTTGATTCCTGAATAAATTAGTGGATGAACTCCTTCAAGATTTCTCGGAGATAATTGTGAAAAAAATATGGATGACTTTTAGGAGAATTTCCTGATTCCTGCATCTCTCTAGAAATATTTTGAAGTACTCCAATACAAATCGCTGAATGAATTCATCCAGAAATCCTTCAAGCAATTCTGGAAAAGTTCCCTGGAGGAATCCCTGAAGGAGAAATGCCTAGAGGAACTCGGCACCAACATTTCAAAAGGGCGTAACTGCATTTTGAATCAAACCACTCTTTCACATCTGTGGGTCATATTTTAAGTTTCCCACGAAATTCACAAACATTACTAGACAGAGAAATTGCTCTTCTTTCCTATACTGGCGGTGATTTGCATGGCGACATTGAAATACGATCCACAGATGTGAAAGAGGGGTTTGCTTCAAAATGCAGTTACGCCCTTTTGAAATGTTGGTGCCGAACTTCTGGACAAATTTCTGGCGGAAATCCAGGAGGAATTCCTGCAGAAATCCCTAAAGGAATTCTTGGGGCACTTCCGAGGAACTATCCGTAGAAGAATTCCTGGAGGAGTTCCTGCAAGAAAATCTGGAGGCATCTTTATAGGAATTTTGGGAAGCATCACTGGTGAAATTTCTGAAGAAATACCTAGAGAAATTCCTAGAGGAATTCCTACAGGTATGTCTGGAGTAAACTCTGTAGGATACTCTGGAGGAACTTCTAGACAAATTGATAGCGGAATCCCTGGAGGAATTCCTGGAGATACCGCTAGAAGAATTTTTGGAGAAATCCCTGAAGGAATTACTGAAGTAATTTATGGAGTATTTGCTAGAGAAATCTCTGGAGAAATTTCTAGACGAATGCCTGAAGTATTCCCCGGATAAATGTCTAGTAAAATCCCTGGAGGAAACCCTGGAGGAATCCCTGGAGGAATTTCAGAAGAAATTCCTAAAGGACTTACTGCAGAAATTCGTAGATGAATTCCTGGAGCAAACCCTGGGAGAAATACTGAAGGATGAATTTCTGAAGAAACGTCTTGAGAAATTCCGGGAGAAATTCTTGGATGAATCCCTGAGAAATTTTTGGAAAAATCCCCGGTGGAATTCCTGGAGGAATCCCGGAAGCAATTTCTGGAAAAACCTCAAGACAAATGCCTGGAGGAACTAGCGGCAAATCCCTAGAGGAATCTTTGGGGTACTTCCGAGGGACTATCCCAGGAAGAATTCCTGGAGGAATCTTTAAATGTAATTTTGGAGGAATCTCAAGCCTGGAGAAATCTCTGAAGAAATTCCTAGATTAATTCTCAGAGGAATTTCAAGATGAACTACTGGAGGAATCATTGGAGGAATTCCTGAACTAAATTCTAGGAGAATCTTTAGATGAATCCCTACCGGAATTCTTGGTGAATTCCTGGAGGAATTCTTGGTGAAAATGCTGGAGGAATCCGTAAAATAATTCCTGCAGGAATTTCTGGACTGGAGGAATCTTTGGAGCAATCCCTGGAGGAGAAATTCTAGGCTAAATTCCTGGAGGAAAACCTTTGAAGAATTCCCGGAGGAATTCCTGGAAAAATTCCAGGAAGAATTACTGAAGAAAATCTTGAAATAATTTCTTAAGAAATTCCTGGAGGAATTCCTGGATCAATTCCTGGAGAAATTTTTGTGGTAATTCCTGGAGGTATTCTTTATGTAAATCCTTGAAGAATCCCTGGAGAAATGCCTGGATGAAACCCTGGGGGAAGGCCTGGAGGAATGTCTGGAATAATGCCTGAATAAATTCCGGGAGCATATCCTGGGGGAATTTCTGAAGGAATCCCTGGATAGTTTCCTGGGGGATTTTTGGAGAAATCCTTGTATAAATTTCTAGGAATTCATGTAGGATTCCCTGGAGGAATTCTTGGAATAATGCTTGAATAAACTCCGGGAGGAGAATTTCCTGAAGAAATTGCCGTAGTAATTTCTGCAGGAATTCCTGGTGGAATTCTTATAGGTATTCCCGGAGAAGTCCCCGAATGAAATTATGGAAGAATGCCTGGATGAATTCCTGGAGAAATCCCTATGGAAATCCCTGGAGGAACTCCTGGAGGAATGCCAGAAAATATTCCTAAAAGAATTCTTGGAGGAATTCCTACAGCAATCCCTAGAGGATTCCTTAGAGGAACTCCTGGAGGAATGCCCGGATGAACCCTTGGAGAAATTCCTGGAGACTTGCCAGTAAGAATTCGTGGAGGGATCTCTAGAGAAATTCCTTGAGAAATCTCCAGAGGAACTCCTGAAGTAATCCCTGCAGGAATCCGTAGAGAAATCCCTGGAGGATTTTCTTGAAGAATCACTGAAGAAATCTCCAGAGAAACCTGCAATACCTGCATATATTTTATGTATTTTATGAGAAATCCCTGGAGGAATTTCTTCAAGAATCACTGGAGAACTTTCAGGAAGAATCCCTGGAGGAATCCCTGAAAGAAATCCTGGAAGAATCCCTTTTGGAATCTCTAGAAGAATTCATTGAGCTATCTTTAGAGGAATACCTGGAGGAATTCCTAATGGAATCTCTAGTGGAATTTTCTGAGAAATTTCTGGACGAATTCCTCTAGGAATTATTAGAATTCCCGAAGGAATTCACAAAAGAATCCTGGAACAATTCCTGAAGGAATTTCTGGGGAAATCCCTTGAGGAATTCCTGGAGGAATTCCAGGAAGAAATCCAAGGATCAATTTCTGAGGAAATTCCAGAAGGAGTTTCTGAAGATATCCTAGGAGGAAATTTTGAAGAAATCGCTGAAATTCTTGAGGAAATTCTGAAAGAAGCTTAAAACTAGTAAGTAAAGGAAATCTTAGAGGAATTCCTGTAGCAGTTCCTGAAGGAATCCCTGGAGGAGTTCCTGAAGAAACTCCAGGCGGAATCTTGGAAGCAATGCCAGAAGAAATTTCTAAGAGAATCTCTAAACAGTTCCTGGAGGAGTTTCCGAAAGTAATCTAGAAGGAATTCCAAGAGTGCTTGAAGGCATTTTTTTTTAATCCCGGAAGTAGGAATGTAGTACCGGTACCGAAAATACCGGTATTACCGACCAATTTTTGGTACCGAAATACCGGTACTGATTGAACCTTGGTACCGGTACTTTCGGTACCGTAAAATCTCTCCCGAAGTGCTGAAATCCGGTTATTAGTATAGCCAATATTCAATGGAAATAAAGGAAAACGTTAACCAAGTACTTTGACAAACATTTCATATATGCAACCTTTCTGCATATCTAGGGTATAATAGCAATGATTGTTTTAATGAACATCGAATTTTGAAAATAGATTTACTAGCTTAGAATAAAACTTGTTAGATTGAGGGTTCTTGTTATTTCTTCAGTTTTAAGAATTCGTTAATAGCATCATCAAGGAAAAATCAGTTAAATTTTATTCTGTCTTCACCTTGCAGCTAGCTAATAGATAGTATCTATCTGATTTTGGTACATGTAAAGTTGTTCCTGTTTCATTTTAGACTGACCAAGATACTTAACCTTCCAGGACGCGCGCCATCAAGCAACCGAAACTGCACCGCGCGCACGTTGTATACAACGAGCAAGGTTTTTTGGTGCTGTTGTACTTTTTACAACAGCGCGCGCGCTGAAGGGTTAACAATAAACTATATCAAAAACAGTTTCATACAACTCATTTCCTTCTATCTTTTTATCTATCTATATTTTTTGTTGAACCCTTATGTGGCCGACAGGGTACCCGGGTACCCAGTGCCCATTTAAAAAGCATGGTGCAGAAAAAAGCAAAAAGTTTTTCGGACACATAACGGTTAATTCTGTTTTTTTTTTATTAGCTTTTATAACATCCCTGAAAACCGGAATTCACAAATGCCTGGTAAATTGTAGATTTTCTGTGCAAATAGATAACTCTTCATTTTAGCGAAAAAATCCCCATTACCGGTATTTTATCGGTACTACCGGTACTGTAAGCCCCAGTACCGAAATACCGGTACTCACCAAAAGTGATCAGTACGGCGACCTCTACCCGAAAGTTGTTCCTGAAAAAATTACAAAAGGAAGATGTTTTGTACAAAGTTTTAAAGCAATTCCTGGATTTTTTTTTCTGGATAATCTCTTGCAATATTTTCTGAAAGAATTTCTAGAAGACATTCCTGCAGAAGTACTTTGAATAATTCCAGATGGATCTGGATCTCTAGTGATATTCTGACAAGAATATATGGAGAAATCCATGAAGAAATCTCTGTACAAATA
Organism: Aedes albopictus; assembly: GCF_035046485.1. Taxonomy (NCBI): domain Eukaryota; kingdom Metazoa; phylum Arthropoda; class Insecta; order Diptera; family Culicidae; genus Aedes; species Aedes albopictus. The sequence continues at coordinate 109,050,270 of NC_085138.1, read as the reverse complement.
CTTCAAAGGATATCTGGAGGTTTCCCGAAGGAAACCACTAAAGCAGCACTGTAATAACCACTAGAGGAACCTCTAAAGATATTCTAGGACAAATCCTGAAAGAAATTTCTGGTGGAATCCCTAGATGCTTTCTTGAAACAATCTCTGGAGGAATCACTGCAGCAAGCTTTGGAAAAATTCCTGGAGCAATTCTTCATACTCATATAGTTTACGGAACTAGGAACAGATCCTAAACAGTCATTTTGATTCCTCCGAACTGCAATGCTAATTTGCATATTCACACATCGAACGACCGTGCCGCTTAAAAGTCATCTCAAGTCAGAATTTCTGGATACTTGATCAGTTTGACTACTGTGTGTCCTTCCCAAACAGGTATGTGAGTATGTAATGCCTTTCCGTCTATATGACGCAGCTAACTGGAATCCATATCCTCACAATTTTCATAGATTTAAATTATAACATTTTCACAACCATGTCGCTTACAACAATCATAAGTAGTAGGTATGGAACGCGTGCACCACATCTACGAAATCGAAAGCATGTTTTGAAACAGAAAAATCATCCGTTCATAAGTTGCGACTTTTAAAATTCTCAAGTGTTCTTGCCTCAGTGCACTATTATTTCAAAACTTCTGTATAACTGTAGTGCACTGGTATGCTTTCAATGAAACAGTAAAATCACAAACGTTTGGCGCTCAACAATGTTACCGGTAACAATCATGTTGCACGCTATGTCCAAGGGGAAGTATTATGAAACGTGAATGTACCTCAAAATTTATTCGCTTGAATAATATTTTTGGACCTCTTGATTCAGAAAATGTGTGGTTTAAAATAAGCCATCTTGGTTTTTTTTCCATACATTTTTATATGGGACGAAATTGACCTGAAAATGACTTTTTTCGATATTTGTATGGGAAAATAGTGAAAAAATCAAAAAATATCAAAAAAACCCAAGATGAAATATTTTAAACCGCACATATTCTGAAACTAGAGGTCCAAAGCTACGATCCTATGAAATAACATTTGAGGTACATGATTTTCATAATACTTCCCTTTAGACATAGCGTGCGTTGCCATCATCTACCTCGCCAATTTCTGCTGGTTTTACATGAGAAGCTCATTGAAGAAATCTTTGGTCAAATCCTTGGAGGCACCATTTGTATAGAAATCCTTGAAGAAACCTCTAAAGCGATCCCAGCAAGAGTTCGTAGAGGAATCCCATCAGGCATTCCTGGATGAATGCCAAAACAGATTTCTCCAGGACTTCCTTTTGAAATTCCTCCTGGAATGTCTGATGGGATTTCTTAGATATGCCGACTGAGATTGCTCCAGAAATTCCTCCAGTGAGTTCTTGGAATTCCTTATGAAATTCTTCCTGTAATTTTCTAAGGTATTTCTCCATAGATTCCTCTAAGAATTCCTCTGCGGTTTTCTCCAAGGGTTTGTTCAAGAATTTATCTAGAATTTTTCCTGCTTTGCCCACTTGGATTCCTGCAGATGTTCCTTCTTTAACTTCTACAGAGATGTTTTTAGGATTTGTCTAGAAAAATCTTGGAATTACCCCCAGAATGCCTGCTGGGAAGAAATTAATCATGTAGTTCCTTCAGATATTTTCCAAGGATTCATCCAAGAGTTCTTCCGGGATTACCTCTAGAAATTCTAGGTGGGATTCCTCTAGGTATTTTATTTGCCACAATTTTTGTTCTAGCACTTTCCATATAAACACTATTTGGACGTTAAAATAATTATTCAAAATCAAGGGGAAGAAAGGGTCAAGTCAACGATGAAGCGTAATAGTCCCAAGGAATTAAATTATAATTTAGAATGATCAATCTCACACCACTGATCAATATGACCCCCCTTTACGGTACTTCAGCAAGTCAATTAGTAAGTTTATGTTTCGCGATAACCTCTTCTCTTCTTTTTTGCAGACAATCAAACCCCACGAAATCACCTGGTCGGTGTGCTGTGTCATCTCGAACTTTTTGATCTGCGTCCTCGGCAGTTGGCGGCTGTTCGCCAACAACTATCTCCACTGGGCCGCGGTTTGCACCTGGCTGCTGCTGAATCTGCAGGGTTTCATCGGCGAGGGGCTGGGTTTTGCCGAGCGGGAGTACCTGATTTGGTACGTGCTGTTCATCATCTTTGTGCCGTACGCGATGCTTCCGTTGCCGCTGAAATGGTGCATGATTGCCGGCTCGGTGTCGGCCATTTGTCATCTGATAGTGACGACCATCAACAAATTTCTGCACGAGACGGTAAGTGAGGGGAAAAGTTGAACAGGGATGGGGGATTTATACAAACATGCATGCATAATGTTTGAATTCATAGAATAAGTTTGTAGGTACTAAAAAGCTCGAAAATCTTAGAAACCTTAAATCTCTATTGGATCGATTCCGTGCTTCCAATTTCAGCAGCACTATGAACCGTTGCATAATCAATTATGCTTATTGGACCTTTTTTAAGAACAATAGACATTGCAATATAATTTTGAGACATCCTGGGTCGTCCAAAGTATCCTGGAGTTCAGTATCTGACATCTACAGCAGTTACAGTGATTGTTTTCACTATAAACTGTATCAGAACAATTCGTTCCTGATTGTAGAAATCTGTTATCGATGTAGACCTTATATTTTTAACTTCAGAGTGATTTGGGTCAGGTGAGATTTTCTATCAAATGACATTATTGCGTCTTGCTTTGCTTTATAGATTACCGTGCAAATGTTCAATCGTCTGAAATATTTGTTCACACGTCAAACACCAAAGAAAGTAGCAAGTAAACAAACCGATTATTCCATACACCACCCAAAAAATGTAACAGACGCTTAAAATTTCTAGCAGCGAAACGAACCAATGTATGCTGAAACTGGTGGGAACATATTGTGGTGTGACAAAAAATTTCTGCAGGGGATCGAATACGGTGCAAAAAAAAGCAATATGATTTTTTTTTGTGAAATTTCAGGGGATCATTAAATGTGACAGAATACATATTACAATTTCGTTGGGTGAACAAAGTTACCATTACATCTATATATAATCTCTATAACACGTTTTCTAAAATGTTGACCTCAAAGGGCTCAACTTGGTCCAACATTTATGAGCACATGTGCAACCATAATTTCAATGCTTACTCGGCACCATCAACCACTGCACTCAATCGAAGGACTTAACACTTTGTATCCTAAATCTCTTCCCCCCTCCGCCTGTAGGACACCACCTGCATCGTCCGCCAGATGATTGCCAACTCGCTGCTCTATCTGGCGATCAACTTTGCCGGGATGTACACCAAGTATCTGACCGACCGTGGTCAGCGGTTGGCCTTCATCGAAACGCACAAAGCCATGGAGCACAAACGTGAATCGGAAAAGGAGTATCAACGGACGCAACGGCTACTCGACTCCAGTAAGTACAAAATCGGCAAACCAGCCAACCATCCAACCCACCATCCTTGGCCTTCATTATCACACTATTAAGTATCATTCTTAGTGCGCCGTTCGAGTGGGATGGCTCTGACGGGCAAATTGTTTCGGGGTTCAACTTGTTCCACTAAATTAGACCTCATACCTCGTCGTCGTCGTTGAGGTTGAGGTTGTACGTGAGCAGAAGTCAAGTTCTTGCCGTCGTCGCCGTATGGAACCTTTCCAAGCTCCTTCTATGTTGCGACGAGCGAGCTCAAGTGTGACCAAAGCGTAAGGATATAGTACCTAGAAGAGCCCTCCAACCCAACCTTTTATCGATTTTCAAATAATAGACCCAACAATTTCCATGCGATTGACTTCTTCGGTTGCACTGTGGATTCGAAAGCCAAATTTTGCGGAGAAATTAGCAGTACGCATTTACTTTACTTTGCCTTACTTTGCTTTACTTTGCTTTACTTTGCTTAACTTTGCTTAACTTTGCTTTACTTTGCTTTACTTTGCCTTACTTTGCTTTACTTTGCTTTACTTTGCTTTACTTTGCTTTACTTTGCCTTACTTGGCTTTACTTGGCATTACTTTGCTTTACTTTGCTTTATTTTGCTTTACTTTGCTTAACTTTGCTTTACTTTGCTTTACTTTGCTTTACTTTGCTTTACTTTGCTTTACTTTGCTTTACTTTGCTTTACTTTGCTTTACTTTGCTTTACTTTGCTTTACTTTGCTTTACTTTGCTTTACTTTGCTTTACTTTGCTTTACTTTGCTTTACTTTGCTTTACTTTGCTTTACTTTGCTTTACTTTGCTTTACTTTGCTTTACTTTGCTTTACTTTGCTTTACTTTGCTTTAATTTGCTTTACTTTGCTTTACTTTGCTTTACTTTGCTTTACTTTGCTTTACTTTGCTTTACTTTGCTTTACTTTGCTTTACTTTGCTTTACTTTGCTTTACTTTGCTTTACTTTGCTTTACTTTGCTTTACTTTGCTTTACTTTGCTTTACTTTGCTTTACTTTGCTTTACTTTGCTTTACTTTGCTTTACTTTGCTTTACTTTGCTTTACTTTGCTTTACTTTGCTTTACTTTGCTTTACTTTGCTTTACTTTGCTTTACTTTGCTTTACTTTGCTTTACTTTGCTTTACTTTGCTTTACTTTGCTTTACTTTGCTTTACTTTGCTTTACTTTGCTTTACTTTGCTTTACTTTGCTTTACTTTGCTTTACTTTGCTTTACTTTGCTTTACTTTGCTTTACTTTGCTTTACTTTGCTTTACTTTGCTTTACTTTGCTTTACTTTGCTTTACTTTGCTTTACTTTGCTTTACTTTGCTTTACTTTGCTTTACTTTGCTTTACTTTGCTTTACTTTGCTTTACTTTGCTTTACTTTGCTTTACTTTGCTTTACTTTGCTTTACTTTGCTTTACTTTGCTTTACTTTGCTTTACTTTGCTTTACTTTGCTTTACTTTGCTTTACTTTGCTTTACTTTGCTTTACTTTGCTTTACTTTGCTTTACTTTGCTTTACTTTGCTTTACTTTGCTTTACTTTGCTTTACTTTGCTTTACTTTGCTTTACTTTGCTTTACTTTGCTTTACTTTGCTTTACTTTGCTTTACTTTGCTTTACTTTGCTTTACTTTGCTTTACTTTGCTTTACTTTGCTTTACTTTGCTTTACTTTGCTTTACTTTGCTTTACTTTGCTTTACTTTGCTTTACTTTGCTTTACTTTGCTTTACTTTGCTTTACTTTGCTTTACTTTGCTTTACTTTGCTTTACTTTGCTTTACTTTGCTTTACTTTGCTTTACTTTGCTTTACTTTGCTTTACTTTGCTTTACTTTGCTTTACTTTGCTTTACTTTGCTTTACTTTGCTTTACTTTGCTTTACTTTGCTTTACTTTGCTTTACTTTGCTTTACTTTGCTTTACTTTGCTTTACTTTGCTTTACTTTGCTTCACTTTGCTTTACTTTGCCTTACTTTGCTTTACTTTGCCTTACTTTGCTTTACTTTGCTTTACTTTGCTTTACTTTGCTTTACTTTGCTTTACTTTGCTTTACTTTGCTTTACTTTGCTTTACTTTGCTTTACTTTGCTTTACTTTGCTTTACTTTGCTTTACTTTGCTTTACTTTGCTTTACTTTGCTTCACTTTGCTTTACTTTGCTTTACTTTAATTTGCTTTACTTTGCTTTACTTTGCTTTTTTACTTTGCTTAACTTTGCTTTACTTTGCTTCACTTTGCTTTGCTGTGCTTTACTTTGATAGATTTTTTTTTTGAAAAAGTTATCTGTTCATTGATCTCGAAGGAGCGGTTTGGGAGATGTTGCGAGCAGAGGAATAGCTTTATCACCACACGATCACATATGCTGTTTATTTTTTGCATAGTGGTAAAATGTTTATAACTTATCTAAAATTTCTGAATCTTGAGCTTTTTTTTTGAACCGGTAAATCAAATGTAAAATTTTGAACAAAATTTCTTGAAAAAGTATCACAATTTCGAAGTGATGAAGCTAATAAACAAAGCGTAGACCTTAACAGTGTCAGAGTAACTGTCAGAATTTCCGTTGAAGTTTTGAATTGAGGGAGTTAGAGGCAAAAACGTGTAAGTGAGAATAACCTACTTTCGAGAAAATGAGGTTTAAAGTTTTTCATCCATTAAAATCGACGCAATTTTCTCCGACTTACTGTATTTTTTCTAATAATCATAAAAATAATCTTAAAAAAGTTCCCAAAAGCTTGAAATCTGAAGAATTTTATTATATGCTCATCTCAAAATCGATGGTTACCACCTCTTTGCATCTGGGCCCCTCAATTGATTTCTGAGAGCTTTACATACATTTCAAAACTATTTCAAAGTTTTAAAATAACAATAGTACCTTCAAAGTCTAAAATTTTGTCGTGTAATTTCCTCTAAAATGTATTATTGTCATTAGTTATCTTGTGACCTCAAGCTCAACCTATTGGAAAACAAAACGATTACGGCACCAATGTATTTCGTTTTCTATATCATCCGTGCTTACTTCTAACGAAAATACAAACATAAAAAACAAAACTTACAGTACTTTAATCCTTTATTTTGAGTAGCATGGAATAGCCCTTTTTATTCGACGGTTTCGTGTATGCCACTGTCGACGACTGCCATGCAAAGGTTTAATCACAAGGCTGTTATTTTCATAGAAGAACTCTAGCGTAATATGTGAAAAGGGCCTAAAGTAAAGTGACCAGACGTCCCGGATTGTGCGGGACAGTCCCGGATCCAAGCAAATCGTCCCGCATTGTAAAGTGTCCCGGATTTCAACAATCGCTGAAATATTTTTTTCTTGGAAGATCAATCTGACATATATGTTGAACTGCTTCTGTTCTTCTTTAAAACAATCTTTAGACAAACCTTGAAATTAACTTTTGATTCGGAAATCAACACGGCACATTTTGCTTAATTCTTGTAAGCTATCTGCTAGGGAATTTAAAGATGTTTTGCCATAAATTCCGTTTTCGTTTTTTCAAAAAATATTCCTTGAAAGATTTCCACGAATACTAGATATGTATACGTACCATTCACTAATACAGAACACGTCAGATAAAATCCCAAAAGAAACATGCCAATGTGGAAAAAAAGTGTATAATAAAGTGGGATGAATTTGAGTAGGATACTCTTGAAGAATTCTTAAAACATTATTTCGAGAAAGTTTAAGTAATGGCAGAAAATTTTAAATGAACAAAGAGCAAAGAATCGTCCAGGGAGAGCACCTGGAGGAAATACTAAAAAATGCCTTAGTAACTTCTTTGGGAAAATTCTCGTAAAACATTGTTAATATTTTTCAAGATTGACTTGATACAGCCCTTTCAAGATTTTTTGAGCAAGTTAATTTGGAATTCTCGTAGTATTTTCCCTGTTTTTTAAGGGTTGCGCCGAGAACCCCCTCCAGCTATTATCTTGGAATGTCTGGAAAGAATCTCCGAGATATTTTCTTTATAGTTTTCGCTAGCTATTCTTGCAGGAATTTTTACGCAATGTTTTCAGTTTTCTCCAGGCTCTCCGTCAATAGATTTTCCCGGGGATTTTTAGAAATGATCAAAGAATTTCTATAAAAGTTATAATATTGCCACAAACTCTTTTCTGCAGCAGTTTCTTTCAATATTTCAAAAGAAATTTTTCATAAAAACATATTTACGCATTTCAAACGAATTAACTTGAAAATTTAAGAAATAAATTTCTGGAAATCACAAAAAAACATGGAAATCAATTTACAAGGTTCCCCAAAATAATAGAAAAGATCCTCAGAAGAATTTTGAGGATGAACCTGCCAAAGATCCAAAAAAATATTTTCAAAGATCAAAGATCTATGACAATAACATTTCTCCATATGTATGTTGTTTTCCTGTTTAACAATATTTTTTACGTAAGTTACATAAAATTGTGTCCCGCATTATAGTAAAATATATCTGGTCACTTTAGCCTAAAGGCTTTTTGTAAACAAACATGTTTCGGTCGCTGTAGGACTCATCTTGATCCACCCACGGACAACAACACACTTAACAGATAGTCCGAAGATTACTCTTTCTGATAAGCGTGTTGATGTGCGTGGGTGGGTCAAGATGAGCCCTGCAGCGATCGCAACATGTTTGTTTACAAAAAGCCTTTAGGCTCTTTTCACATGTTATGCTAAAACTGACAGAGTCCCCTGAAATCAGTTGATTTCAAGCGTATTGTAAAAAGATCTATTGGTAGAAGCCTGCTGAACACATGGAACACCCTATGTTAAAGACATCATTCTCTGAAAAAAAAACCCTTATTAATCCACTTAGAAGTTATGGCGCCTTTCTAGTGCCTTCGAAAACCTATTTCAACAAAACTCAAATGACATGTTGATGAATATCGCACTTTCGTACGTTTAACAGATATCCATTTTATGGCACCAGAATTCATATCGTTGTTCTGGTTCTTCCTCTTTTTTTACTGGCTCAGATCTTTTGATCCATAAAGAATTCTGGTTCTTGATATTTGAGCCTTAAACTCTTGAAAACGCCGCAATCATGAATTTTGAGACGCCGTATTCTGGTCGCCATTTTTAACTCCGATTGTCTTTGCACCAAATATACCCATATTTAATGGTTTTGGAGCCTAAATCACCCGCCATCTTGAATTTTGAGCCCCTATCTCAAATTTTGAGACGCCATCTTAGATATTTTTGTCGTCATCTTGGATATTTTAATCGTAATTTTTGGACTGCAGACATCTTCCCAATACCAAATATACTCATATTGAATGGTTTTAGCGCCTAAAACTCCATTAAACAGCCGCCATCTTGAATGTTGAGCCGCCATCTTGGATTTTTGATCGCCATTTTGGATATTCTGGTCGCCATTTTTTAACTCCGGACAATCTTCCTCATAAGAAATATACCCATATTGCTTGGTTTGAAACCGCCATCTTGGATTTTAGACCGCCATCTTGTATAATCTAGTCGCCATTTTAGGAGTCTAGACATCTTCCCCATACCAAATATACCCATAGTGCATGGTTTTAGGGTCTAAAAACCATTGAATAGCCGCCATCTTGAATATGGAATCACCATGTTAGGTTTAAGACTACCATCTTGGATATTCTGGTTACCATAGATATTTATGGCATGGTTTTAGAGCGCAAAACTTCATTAAACAGTCACCATCTTGAATTTTGAGCCATCATATTGGACTTTAGACCGCCATCTTGGATATTCTGGTCACCATTTTTGGAGTCTAGACTTTTTTCTCTGCTTCTTCTCTATACCAAATATACCCATATTGCATGGTTAAGGTCCTAAAACTCCATTAAACAGTCGCCATCTTGAACTTTGAGATGCCATCTCGGATATTTTGGTCGCCATCTTGGATATTTTAATTGTCATTTTTGGACTCCAGACATCTTCTCCATACCAAATATACCTATATTGCATGGTTGAAGAGCCTAAAAGTCCATTAAACAACCGCTACCTTGAATTTGGAGCCGCCATCGTGGGTTTTAAACCGCCATCATGGATTTTCTGGACGCCATTTTTGGAGTCCAGACTTCTTCATACCAAATATACCCATATTACATGGTTATAGAGCCTAAAACACCATGAAATAGCCCCCACGTTGAATTTGGCCGCCATCTTGGATTTTAGACCGTCATCGTGGATATTGTGGTGGCCATTTTTGGACTCCGGAAATCTTCCTCATACCAAATATGCCCATATTGCATGGTTTCAGCGCCTAAAACTCTATTAAACAGCCGCTATCTTGAATTTGGAGTCGCCATTTTGAATATTCGGCTACCATCTTGAATTTTGGGCCGACATCGTGGAATTTCAGGTCTCCAGTGTTAATTTCTGCACACAATTCGTCAATCATGCTAACGGTTACAAAATGCGCCGCAGTTTGATGTGTCGATGGGGCTTGGTTCAGTGATGTAGGGGGATTAGGGGCATAATGGACACCCGGGGCGAAATGGGCACCCCTGTTTTTGCCGAAACCGTTGACTTTTATGTAAAACTTGTAATGCATAAGTGTAAAGGAACAAGTTATGGTTCTATTTTTCAAAAGTACCATATATTTTGCTCCAAAATGATCAAAATATCATTGAAATTGTAATGTGTTTTTCTTATGGTGGAATTCTTATAATTTCGAAGCAGCATCAAATAAGGTATTACGAGTGTTGGAGTGTGTCCACCATAAAAACAAGTGAATTGTTTCCTTATCTACATGTATACGGAGATTTATCAATGGATGAAGTATTTTATTTTTCATCAAAATTTACCTAAAATAACAATTTTAATGTTGTAGTCGATTCGGGGCGAAATGAACACTGGCAATTACGAATGGATGTACGCGCATTGCATACTGTTAGGCGTTTATGAGAGTTTGGAAAAATCAATCCGATTATTTTAGCCTAAAGTTTATTTAATTAACTTTGATGTTGTGTAAACTCGTCTAAGATGGAGCATTATATTTGTGGTATTGATCTCCGTAGGTAAATTACTTAACTGTTCGATGTAATTAAAGAATTAGCACAAATATGCAGAGGTGTCCATTATGCCCCGATGGGTGTCCATTTCTCCCCGTACCTATCCTGTCAGCCCTAAAAAACACACGATATTTTTTGTTGTATTGTAAAAATCGAAATTTTTTTTTTTTTTTTTGAAGACCATGTGGATGATAGCATCCATCCATAAGCCATGTGGTCATGCCAAGGGTGGGAGGGGTTTGGACAAAGACCATGATCCATACTAATTTAAAAAATGTAAAAACAAATCACGCAGGAAGGGGGGGTCGGAATATCCAGAAAAATGACCACGTGGCTTATGGATAGCCACATATTAGTGGAGGGGGTTAAGGGGTTAATGCAAAGTCCACGCTTGTTCACACGGTGAGGGGGAAGGGGTCAAAAACTGAGATATATGGACGGCCCCTATGGAAAATGAAAGAAAAAAGTAGATAGAACAAAAAACAAAGAATATAAAAACAAAAAACAAAGCATAAAAGATTGAAAATGGAAGTTTTTGGTAATTTGTCTTTTATTAATTACAAACTATAATCTTCTTATCTATATATAAAAAAATGAGTTTGGATTCTCCTTGAGGCAATAAATCTGACGAACCGATGAACCAATCAGCTTGATTTTGGCACAGCTAGATTCGTGTTCGCGTTGATTGTGTTTATATGTAGCAAAATCAACGAAAATCAACCCAACCACAAACGTATAAACAATGTAAAAATACTGAAATTATTATGAGTGGGGAAGAAGTTCAATATTATGCTAACAATACCAATCTAGAGTGTGGTGCTGCGATTATCTCAACAGCTATGACATCACCACAACTTGGCAAGACAAAGCTTGCCGGTACAGCTTGTATTGAAATAACCAAGGAAATAACTCTATTTCGGACCGGGCAAGCATAATTGTGTTTTTTAGCATTTGAAGTACTACGTATGTTTTCATGTATTCAATCTTAGTTTGATGTGATGTAAACTGATTGAATTACTGAGTCATTAGCTATACTTGTATGTATGCAAACAAACATATGAGGGTTACCATACAAGTTAAACAAAAAATAAACAAAAGCTGCAAAGCATGAAAAATCATTGTTTATCTGTCTTATTTTTGTCATTTTCGATTTGCTTTACTCTTCCTCTTTTTTTACTTTATTTACTTTACTAAAGGCCTCATTAAAAAAATAATGAGTCAAAGATACCTTGAACATGATGTAGAGGAAACTTTTACAAAAACAAGTTGATAAATTTGCCTTCAAAGTTGCAATATTTTCTAAATAAATTTATTTTAAAATTACAACCGGAAACTGGGCCGACCAAATTTTAAAATGAGAGCGTTAATGTAGCCTATTTTTATAAGCTTTCAATTGGGTTTTTAAATTAAGAAAAATGTATCGATTTTTTGATTTTATACGAAAGAGCACCTTTTTCTGAGCCACTATGATTTTTCTCAGATTTTAAGAACTTATTTTTGGTACCTAAAATTAATTTCAAAGAGATTTTTTGAAATCACCCTTTGACAGCTGGGTAACTGTTTGACAGCTCCACCCAGTACAAAATGCGACGAGGGGTGATTCGACAAATCGTTCCCATACAAACTTCAAATTGATTTTTAAATAGGTTCCCGGGCACCAAAATTCATGAAAATTTGGATTTCGGCTCAGTTTTGCATGCAGATTCAGAATATGGAATTATCTCAACACCGCCAATGAAGCCAATTGCCTTTTACAAAACTTAGTGAAAGTCTAGATCTAGAACAAAAAAAAACAGTTATCTAGTTTAGTGACTATTGAGTTCAACGACCAAAAGTTTGGGATCACTAAAACATTAAAACTTTAAAACATTGAAAAGTGATTTGATGATATCTTCGTCATATTAATGAAACCTAGATTTTTGAAATCGGGCCCAAATTGACGGATATATGGGCCTACAAATAACATCTTTTTCATGGAGTGGCCTCAAACTTTCGATCGATGTTGTTTCTATAATAATCTAAGATTTTTGAAGAGCCAAAGTAAGACAATTTCTATGGGTACACACTCCCTTTTTTATGGTTAGCAAAAAGATGCATGACGAAGTATGACACCTTTCTACTAATAAATGTTTTTTTCATATATTTGTCAAAACACATTCCTACTGTTGTTAACCCGTATCGGCCTGAGTCAGCGCATATGAACTAAAAATGTCGCCGTTCAGCGAATACACAACGGATTTGAATAATTTTTTAACAGTGCACTCGTACATATGTCTAGTTTGTAAAAGTGGACAGAGAACTTCGGAATGGTCCCTATGGCCGGAGTTATTCCGGTGGGTCACTGGGTCAGATTCGTATAAAAAGGGCTGTTTTTCGGTACACAGAGTGTTTTCCATTATGATTCGCTATTAAACTTACTCTATGTTCACTAAAACTTATACCTCTGTAACCAAACATTGTTCCCACATAGTTTTTTACCGTTTAGGAACTACCGGATGTGGCCACCGGACATAATCTCCGGAGGAACCTGCCACATACTGTATACTGGGGTGCACAACATAACCCATTTTTTGCAGCTCTATGTATTGACTTTAGCGGTATGGTGTCTTAGAAGATTTTGTTCTATATACTGAACTCTTTATTTTGGGATTTTCAATTTTGTGATTAATCCACCTAAAAGTGCGACAGAAATTCATTTTTTTCAAAAATGAAGATAGAGTGTTGGAGTCTTCTGCAAAGTTGTAGAAAAATGTATTGTTGGAAAGTTTGCCGAACAAACTATTACCTTATTTGCTTAATTATTAGATATATGTGTCGTTTTTTGTGAACGACCCCTCAAAATAGTTTTTTCATTATAGCTTTTTCTGGGGATTTTTGGTAATTTTCGTGTGTTCTACAAAGTTGTTCTTTGTTATGAAATACATCTAATTCTGCTTTTTTATCATTGAAATAACGCTCCAGATGGAACAGAGCCTACATCTCAACATGAGAAAATGTAAATAAATTTTCTTAATGCGTCCTTGGAGAAATCCCTGGTGGAATCATGGAACGAATGTTATAGAAATACCTGGAATGATAATAGAACTCCTCCAGAATATATTAAAGGAATTCCCCTTACAATAACAACCACTAGCGTATGCAGTCTTTTCTTTTTTGATTAATTCTTTTCGATAAATACTAAGAAAAGCGGGATGAAGAAGAGGGCAAGTCCCTTGTCTTGTGTATTTACAACTGAGATTCCTGCAAAAGTGTGAATCCTCCAGATAATTCTTTAAAGTTTCTTGCTGTGATTCCTTCAAGGATTTCCAGTAGTATTTCAAGCGAAATTCCTAAAAACAGAAATCTGGAAAAATCATTGGAAATATCTATAGAAATCCTTGGAGAAATTTCAGAATGGATTTGTATATGATAACGTGGACATACTACCCTGGGCTTGGATTATATCTTCCAGGAAGCTTTGATTTCAGGCATGTGGTCGATGTGCTTTGCCGTAATGATTGGAATAGCTGAATGTATAATCAATGGCAAACAATTCTGTAAAAATCAGATCTTCAAGCCATCGTCATCTGATATAGTTATACTGATCATGATGCTGCATAGTATATCGAACATTTGTCGAAGTCATTTATGTGCCGGGAAAATATAATTCCAAGTTGGTGAGAATATTACACACTGAGGGAGGGTAATAGGTCCAGTCAGACCCCTGAATGGGCAATGTGGGTTAGTGTATGGGAATGCCACTGAAGGTTTGTAATATTCTCCGAGGCTTTCGAAATCCAACAGGGCGCGTCCCCGGGTTGCGGATAGGGGGGGAAGGGAGATATTTCGCATTTGTACTGAAATCAGCCTATGTAATATTATCTCCTATGGTGTTGTAGTGCGAATGAATGATTTCATTTTATGGGAATTCGAACCTTGTAATGTATTGTTTATTAACTTTAATTTTCAATGCTAGACAAGGCTTTGAAGACAAACATGAGATGAGAGAATTGCCTAATAGGAAGTCACATCAGCAACGCTTTTACATATGCAAATGCTATCCATCTCAAATTTCTTTGAGAATCCCTGTTGAAAGTGGTCCTGAAATGGTACTGTGGTTTTTCCAGGCTTTCGTGATGGGAATCCTACAAGAAGTGTTGCTGGAATTCTTCAAGCAATTCCTGCTAGAAATACTTCAGGAGGATTCCCAAGAGCAAAAAACTGCAGAAATACCATCTAGAAGTACTTGAGAATTCTCAGCAAGAATTCTTGGAGAAATCCTGGTAGAAGTTCATGAATGAATCCGTGCAGGAATGTACAAGGTTATTCCGAGAGAAATTATTGGAGAAATCCTTGGGAAGATCCCTAAAAGGATGACCGGAGCAATTTGCGGAGGAATCCTAGGAGAAATCCATCGAGAAATTCCAGAAATTTCCAGGAGAACTCATCAGACATTTCTAGAAGAATTCCAACAAATGCCTGATGGGATTATTTTATATATTCTTGTTGGGATTGCTCAACTCTTCAGAGAACTTGTGAAAGATAACTCTAGGAATTTCTTATTGTTCTTCTTCTTCTTTTTCTTCTTCTTTGTGGCTCTACGTCCCCACTGGGACTTGGCCTGCCTCGCTTCAACTTAGTGTTCTTTGAGCACTTCCACAGTTATTAATTGAAGGGCTTTCTTTGCCTGCCATTGCATGAATTGTATATTGTGAGGCAAGGACAATGATACACTATGTCCAGGGAGTTGAGAAAATTTTCCCGACCGGAACGGGAATCGAACCCGCCGTCTCCGGATTGGCGATGCATAGCCTTAACGACTAGGCTAACTGGAGAATTTCTTATTGTATTCCAGTCATTACTGCTGAGATTTCTTAAGGAACTCCTACTGAGTTTTTTCGAATTCTTGGGAAATTTCATGCATTTTCAGCATCTCCAATTATTACTGTTGAGAATCTTCCAGGAATTCCTGGATGATTTCCTGCAGGTGGGAAACTCAGAAAAAATCTTGGAGGATTCCAGTCTGTTTTTTTAGAAGAATCCCAGCAGCAGTCCAGTAGCAATCCCAGCAGTAGTTCCCAAAATAATCTAAAGAGGATTTCTAGTAGGAGTACTTAGTTTCTAAAGAAATCCATACTGGTATCGCTGGAGGAATCCCAGTAAAAGGTCCTGATGGTTTCTACCAGAAATTTATAAATAAATCCCAACAATATTCCTGCAGTAATACCAGTAAGAATTTCTAAAAGAATGTAGATGATTTTCAATAGGAATTACTGGGAACATTCTAAGAACATTTTTGTAGTAATCCTCGTAGAAATCCTTGAAGGAATTACAGCAGTAAATTTCGAAGGAATCTCAGCTGTAAATACTAGCGTTGGCATGCTTCTCACCCTCCTAAATAAGCACAAAACAGAGACAGATGGAAGAGGGGGATTAGCCCTATCCTTCATCCCGCTTTTCTTAGTATTTATCGAAAAGAATTAATCAAAAAAGAAAAGACTGCCTACGCTAGTGGTTGTTATTGTAAGGGGAATTCCTTCAATAAATTCTGGAGGAGTTCTATTATCATTCCAGGTATTTCTATAACATTCGTTCCATGATTCCACCAGGGATTTCTCCAAGGACGCATTAAGAAAATTTATTTACATTTTCTCATGTTGAGATGTAGGCTCTGTTCCATCTGGAGCGTTATTCCAATGATAAAAAAGCAGAATTAGATGTATTTCATAACAAAGAACAACTTTGTAGAACACACGAAAATTACCAAAAATCCCCAGAAAAAGATATAATGAAAAAACTATTTTGAGGGGTCGTTCACAAAAAACGACACATATATCTAATAATTCAGCAAATAAGGTAATAGTTTGTTCGGCAAACTTTCCAACAATACATTTTTCTACAACTTTGCAGAAGACTCCAACACTCTATCTTCATTTTTGAAAAAGTGAATTTCTGTCGCACTTTTAGGTGGATTAATCACAAAATTGAAAATCCCAAAATAAAGAGTTCAGTATATAGAACAAAATCTTCTAAGACACCATACCGCTAAAGTCAATACATAGAGCTGCAAAAAATGGGTTATGTTGTGCACCCCAGTATACAGTATGTGGCAGGTTCCTCCGGAGATTATGTCCGGTGGCCACATCCGGTAGTTCCTAAACGGTAAAAAACTGTGTGGGAACAATGTTTGGTTACAGAGGTATAAGTTTTAGTGAACATAGAGTAAGTTTTATAGCGAATCATAATGGAAAACACTCTGTGTACCGAAAAACAGCCCTTTTTATACGAATCTGACCCAGTGACCCACCGGAATAACTCCGGCCATAGGGACCATTCCGACGTTCTGTGTCCACTTTTACAAACTAGACATATGTACGAGTGCACTGTTAAGAAATTATTCAAATCCGTTGTGTATTCGCTGAACGGCGATATTTTTAGTTCATATGCGCTGACTCAGGCCGATACGGGTTAACCAATTTACCATTCTAACCTATAGTGGCCAACTTGGGTGCTAAACTGTGAAACTTTGTTCGTAATCAATTCACCGTTCAACACACATCGTTCGGTTGGATTATGTACGGTCGTACCTACGAGAAGAATGGAAGAGGTGTGTGCGTAGCGTATCGTTGTTGTCATGGATGTCCCACCCAAGTCGTGTGGTCCGTGATTTGTGTCTCGACCCGACCCGACCTAATTCGATTTGGTTGGGTCTTGCGAAAGTTTACTAAAAATAACAAAGTTTTGATCCCCATCTCTCTACATACATTCATCGCAAGCATTCCAAGAGGGAACTGGGGCGATTACAAACCGATTTATATCGAATTTCACTTGAATAATACGTTTGGAATGTTGCGCGTCGGAGGAAAACCACAAAATGTCACCAAACACGACCGGCTGGCTTCCAAGCCTAACCGCAAATGAACAGGAAACACTTCACTTGAACTCACCCTCATAAGGGGAAAAGTATACCTACGCTGATAAACTCCCTCCGGAGCCACCAGCTTTCATGTGGTTTTCCCTGGGCATCATCGTTTGCGGTGTTCAACGAAGTAGAAAATATTGCATTCCTTGCCTTGCCCTCGTAATGGAGTGCATCCAATAACTTTTGATGGGTGTTGTATATGTACACAGAAGACTACTGAATTTGATGAGGCAAGTACCTACCTGCAGACTGAACTGTGAAAAACATCCGTCCGGTTTGCCATGGTCGCCATTCGCCGGTGGGTGTTTAGGGCCGTTTTCGCTCTGAAAGTTTCAGGATACGAAACCATGGAGCATGTAGTTGGATAGTCTATGCTCAAGCGGTTTAACCCACAATCCACAAGCTCACTGGTTGTTGAACCCGTAAGGTTGAAAATAGGTGTTCCAGTTAATCGGCAATATGTATTATCTAGACCGGTGCAAATGAGGTAAACTACTGCGTGCCTTGTATCTTCTAGATCAGTGTTTCCGATTTTTTCCGGGGAGCCTAAAAAAAAACTTTTGCTGCGCACCACATCTTCTTGTACCGCTCGGATGACTTTCGAGAACCATTTTAGTCGGGTTGCTATCCGACATCCTGATAACGTGACCTGCCTACCGTAGCCTCCCGATTTTCGCGGTATGGGTGATAGTTGGTTCTCTCAGCAGCTGATGCAGCTCGTTGGTTCATTCGCCTTCTCCAAGTCCCGTCTTCCATCTGCACTCCACCGTAGATGGTACGCAACACCTTCCGTTCGAAAACTCCAAGAGCGCGTTGGTTTTCTGCACGTACGTTCCATGTTTCGAGCCCATAGAGGACTACCGGTCTAATCAGCGTTTTGTAGATAGTTAACTTCGTGTTACGGCGAACTTTATTCGATCGTAGAGTTCTGCGGAGTCCAAAGTAAGCACGATTTCCTGCCACAATGCGCCTCTGAATTTCTCTGCTGGTGTCGTTGTCGGCGGTCACCAGTGAGCCCAAGTACACGAATTCTTCAACCGCCTCGATTTCATCACCGTCGATATGAATTCGGGGTGGCGGGCGCGGTGATTCCTCCCTGGAGCCCTTTGCCATGATGTACTTTGTCTTCGATACATTAATGGCTAATCCGATTCGCCTGGCTTCCCTCTTTAGTCGGATGTACGTTTCCGCTATCGTCTCAAGTTTACGAGCTATAATATCAATATCATCAGCGAAACCAAGCAGCTGAACGGACTTTGGGGAAATTGTTCCACTCGTGTTTATCCCCGCTCTCCTAATTACACCCTCTAAAGCAATGTTGAACAGCAAGCACGAAAGACCATCACCTTGCCGTAACACTCTGCGAGATTCGAAGGGACTCGAGAGTGTCCCTGATACTCGAACTACGCACATTGCTCGATCCATTGTCGCCTTGATCAATCGTATCAGTTTATCCGGGAATACGTATTCGTGCACCATCTGCCATAGCTGTTCTCGATCGATTGTATCATACGCCGATTTGAAATCGATGAACAATTGATATGTGGGCACGTTGTATTCGAGGCATTTCTGCAACACCTGGCGGATGGCGAACATCTGGTCCGCTGCAGCGCATTCACCCATAAATCCAGCCTGATATTGCCCCACGAACTCTCTTGCAATCGGTGATAGACGGCGGCATAAAATTTAAGAGAGTATCTTGTAGGTAGCGCTCGGTAGTGTGATCGCGCGGTAGTTCCCGCAATCCAACTCGTCACCCTTTTTGTAGATGGGATACACGATACCTTCCATCCATTCCTCCCAAATCTTGGTAATGACACAGTGTAGTGCTCTCACCAGTGTTTCTCCACCGTATTTTAGAAGCTGTAAGGGTAGCTGTAGGGGAGACTGGGGAGACTTGATCCCTTTTTCTTAATTTGCCTGTAACATTAAGAAAAAACACAAAACTAGATCCATTTTTCGTACAGAATGGCAGGTAAACATCTATTGCAAGTTTATACACAACAGAAGGACTTTAAATTATTGTTAATGTTTTCAAAACTGTGTTTTTATGGAGGCATGTCTTATGATGTATTTTTCAAAAATGGGTCACAATTGATCCCCTTTTGAGCACATGTTTAATTAAAAGGAAAAATAACTCCGGAGCTTCCTGTTCATTTTCTTTTCAAGTTTTCTTACATTTTTGATGAATATGGTGTATTTGAAATTATAAGATTTCCTTAAATTTTTAAGGATATGCAGTATTTTGAAAATGGGGAGACTTGATCCCCCTTTTAATGGTGTGTAATAAAATAATAATTATCTGACACGTTTTATCATTGAATATACTAGAATTCCGAGTAAATAGAGGCTTCCAAATTAAATTTTATTTTTCACATGTATAATGTGTGTGTAATCATCGAGGGATCAAGTCTCCCCATGTCACTGTTGTATACACTAAGCTACATTAATTGAAATATTTATATAACAACCTTATTTGGATAAATACGTTTGATAGTATTTTATTTATACTATGTGCTGTGAAATTTTGACACGATTTGGTTCAATTTTCACAAAGTTATTGAGATTTTTCGCAATCGCCTAAAAGATTTCTGAAGGACTGAAAATAAACCATCAGCCATTAAAAAATAATGCAATAGGGTGCGGGCACCGGTTTTGGCCAGTCTAAGGGAAATAATTTTTATAAAAATAACCAATAATCCTATGGAAACAACCAATGCGTCAAAATAAAGGTTTCAATTTATATTTTGAAGGAAAAATGCAGAAATCATGCCAATACTTGATTTTTGTATTAAAAGTGGCACTGGCCAAAATAGAAGCTCTGCCGCAGTTTTGGCCATATTCTTAAGTTTGGTTTCTATTTTGGCCAATCACGTGTATTTCTTATGGGAGTGGCCAAATTAGAAGCACCCTGGCCAAAATAGATATATGGGAGCAGATTTTTTAAGGAAATATATTTTTTTCTTCCAGTTTTTAATCAAAATGTGTGGTTTTCACAGCTGTAATCATCATATTGTATTAGGATCAACTAGTAAAAAATAAATTTACGCCGGTTTAGATCGCAACAGGCTCAATATCGCACTATGGCCAAAACTCCGGACTGGCCAAAACTGAAGCTTCTACCCTACACAATTAAAATCAATTGTAGCCAAAACATTGTCGTCTGTCCAGATGTTGTTTTGGAAAAAATATACTAGAAGAAAACTATTTTTGATTCCGAGAAAATATGGGGGGAACAAGTCTCCCCAAGGATCAAGTCTCCTCAGTCTCCCCTACCAAGCTGCTCTTCCGTTGGTAGGGCCACTGCTAACTGCTGCGCGTAGTCTTGAGCCACTTCTACGTTACGCAGCTGCTTGATGTTGAGCCGCGGCGTTCGACTACGACGCGAGGTAATAACCGTCGAGAGTTTTGAGCGCATGCATACCATGCATACAGCTTCTAAACCAGAGCTATGCTGGATGCTCTCTTTATCGACTCACCGTTTTGCAGCCCATCTGATATGTATTTATTATTTATTTATATATTTATGTTACTGATATATATTTATTTCCAAATAAAAATTTTCAATGATATTCTGCTTAGGCCCTTCTCAAAAGTTAGGTAAACTGGTGATGCGCTCTTTGGTCGTGAAAAATGCTTATGCAAAATCTGAGATAAATAAAAAAAAATATTTTGAAGAAAACTCTACATTTTCGGTGGAAATGCTGGGACTGCTACCGTTACTATCGCAGCTGATCCATGTAGATACATCTCGCAACTAACCTATTTTTCACCATAATAAGTCTTCGTTTATCAGCTTTTGAATGATGTGGAAGTGCTGAGGAGGGTGCTGAACCTACACGGACCACATGTGGACTTTTGAATTTAATCCAGTGTGTGTACAACGCAATTGATATCAACGATCAATACTGCAGTGCTATCCATACCTTCACAAGGTCAGGAAATGCATCAAAATAATATGTCATTTAGCACAAAACTTTTCCAAGGTGCCCTATTCGAAATGCGAAGCACAAGTTTTACTGCTGGTACATCAATCTGGAAAAATCCAACTGTTTCGCACCACTTTTCTTCCGATCAGAAGAAAATACACAAATCACATAAAATTCTGACAAAAACTTGGAGGAGGCAAAATAACAAAAAAAAAAACAAAAATTTGTATCGAAAGTAGCAAGTCTACACCAAATTAAGTTACAGGGCGCAACATATTTTTTGTCTCAAGAGCAAACGTATGTATCTCTGACAGATTTTGGGCTGCTGAATCCGAATCCGGGCTCAGATTGTTTCTAGCACGTCACAATTTTGAGCTACACCTCAATTTATAGGGCAAAATATGCGATTTTGGACTTTTTTGATTGCGAGCCATTATGCATGGAAATATTTTTTTATGCAATCAAAAAGTAAATTGATCAATTACCATCTAAATTAAAGATTCATGCAAAATATTTCGTTTTACCAAATCAAATTTTGTTAGTAAGTAAACTTGCATGCAACTTTTAGGGTGACTTGTATGGGAAATATCGTACCTAACATGAATCGCTTGAAACTATCAAATTCGATTTTGTAAAATGAAATATTTTGCATGACATGGTAACTGTCCAATTTACCCTTTGATTCCTTAAAAAAATATTTCTATGCTTAATGGCTGGCAATCAAAAAAGCCCTTCTATTTATAGGACAGATGCCCCGAACGCCCAGCGTCTATAAATAGGCTAGTCCTTTTAAGGACAAACATCTTGAAATCCCGCTTCAATAGTGCATCAGAACTTCAGACGCACAAATCTCTAGACGCAAGCTTTAAACAACAATGCATTTTATTATTCTGATCTTGCTCACTTGTAGGGGTAGGCGGGGCAATATGGACACCCTAAGGTTTTTGCCAACTTTACCTGGCAAGATGTCAAAAAAGTTTAGTTTTTTTATACATGTATCCTTTTAAAGTCTATTTAGCATCTATTGCATAAGAATGCTCACGAAGAAAAATGATTTATACACTTCAAAAAATGTTATGAAAAATGTTAGTTTTTCATGGCCGTCTTCAAGCATACGGGGCAGAATGAACACCCCTATGGGGCAACACGGACACCATGAGACTTTTACGAATTTCGTACATTATTTACACCTATAAAATCATTTCCTTACAAAACAACTATTATGCATGAATAATACGCCGAAGTAGTTCATTTTTGTTCAGTTAATTTAAATTCAGGCTGTTTTGGATGAAGCTTCGTTTTTGTCGGCATGTACAGCTGTGCCTAGAACAACTATTTTCCACTGTTGTCGTTTTTTGACCAATTTGTTTCACCCTATGTCTACTATAGTGAACATTTAACCGAAAATATACTGAAATCGAAGAATTTGGTTGGTTTGTGATTTAGGTTATATTTTTTCCTTGCCGCTTCTTTCAAAAAGGTGAGTGTCCATTTTGCCCCGGCAGCAGAAGATATTTCCAAACTTGATTTTTGATATAATAAAGAAGAAAATATAAACATGTTAAGCATGTAGATACAGTAAAACTACTTGCATGTTCTAGAAATATCAGGTTTTAATCGACCTTCAATAAATTAATCACTAAATCTTATTTTAGATGGTGTGAAAATTATTATTTCCATGCACAAAAAACGGAGGACGCAACTTTTTCGTGTAAAATCAAGTATAATTTTAATTTCGAATGTTTCTTTCCTGAAACTACGTTTTAGACAAATGGACTATATTCTCCATTCATTAAAAGTTCAAAAAAGTTCGCATATTTGAAAATATTGAGGGTGTCCATTCTGCCCCGGGTGTCCATATTGCCCCGCCTACCCCTAATTAGCTTAAAATGAGAAGCTCAGGTGCGCTGGTTTTGTTTACGAAGAGATTTGTGCCCTCGAAATCGTGAGTAGGTGCCAAAGTCGGCCATTGTGGCGGCCATGTTGGGATTCTAACAAGTCTGTCCTTGATGTGAATATCTCCAGAAATAGGCAAAATTTTAGAAACCCCGTAACGTGGGTAGATCACCTTAGAATGGTGCGTTGCGGTGTAAGATCTACCAAATCAAATTTTGATCTTGATATTTACCGTATTTTTAAATATTCCAGGATCTAAGTTTGATGCTCTTTTCTTTGTAAGTAGTTTGTTTTGTAGTATTTGTGTTTCAATGTACTGCTAATTAACATTTTTTTTCAGCAGGATTCAGGCAAATGTATCGTACGATATAAATAATATTGTAAAAAATGTAACTGTGGCGAGCGTATCACTAATATGCAGCTTATTTGACGTACGATGTTAATATTATTTTATAGGGTATGTGTTCCATCATTAATCTCACGCTCCCATATTCATCCTATTCGAAAACAAGTGATTACGGTACCGATTCATTCCGTTCTTTTTGTTTTTATGAGTGCTCACTTCCAACAAAAAATACAAAAATAAGAAACAAAACAAACAGCGCTTAAATCCTGTGTTTTTCGTAGGATGAAAATGGGAGCCACATGCTTAAGAAGGGAACCAATACCCTATTTCAGATTAACAACCGAAGAATCTAGTAATTCAACCAAATGCTATCAAGATGACGAAAAAACCAGGATGAATTAGGCAGACAACTGATTCGAAGCAGTCTAACAATGGTGTGCCTGAACGTTGACCAAGCGTATCCTTTGGAGTTTACCCTTCCACTAACAAAACCCAAATTCCCGTGACACCTAGGCCTGAGAGATCGTAGAGCTGTCTACATTTTTCATAGGTGTCCAATACTAACCATCCTTTCCTATTCCTCAGCAGTCGCAAGGACGTGGCCAGGACAGTGCTCGACCATTGGAGGATTGCGTCAGTCTTGTCTAAGAGTCAGAGATTAGTCCCAAATCTTTGTGCTTTGGTTCGGACGGGAAGGAGGCAACCCTCATAACAGCGGTCCGGGACTGTACCACCTACGAATTTGTGCGACTCGCTTAATGCTAATGCTAACGCTAATGCTAAATAGGCAAAATTTTAGAATACTTTCTTCAGAGAAGATGTTTTCCACACCCATACCTTGCTCATAGTGGACAATATAGTTTGTGACTGGTTCACTAGGTGGCGTAAACGATGCTGCAAAGATTACATATTGTCACGATCTTTGAGCTTCATTTCCAATGTGATAGAAGATCATCTCAAGCCTAACTTTACTAAACACCGTATGTAACAAAATCAACGAACGGAGAAAATCGAAGGGGAAGTTCGCTGTTTCCATATCAACTCATATATTGAGCATTTTAGAAACGTGAAAGATCCAGGTATTTTTTTTTCACAATCATCCTCAAAGGTGAGTGATATAAGTACCCAGGTAACCACTAAGCACTGTTCTGAGCAATGTAACGGCCATTAAACAGCTTTTCAGTGCTAAATAGCTCTATATAAGCATTCCTAATGCTTATAGGCACTATAACCAGTAAGAACTAAAATGAGCCCTGTAAGCCTATATAAAGCCTACAAGCTGTAAAGAAGTTTGTCAGTGCTGTCACAGGGCTTGGAGCACATGACGTTTATATCAATCAAAATAGATTTCGGCCAAAACAGACTCGAGTCGGTCATGATCAATACATTTCAAACATCTATGTCGAAACGGCGGAACGGGATTATTTTTGTTGTTGGAATGTTTATCGGAATGATGTTGTTAAATAGATAATGGAATCTGGTTATCTTGATTATTCATTTTTTTTTCAATCAAGACAATCTCCAGCTCGTTTCCATCTTCTTCTGAAACGTTTCCCGACCATTTATATAAACATTGCTTCTCCTGCATCAATTTCTGCGTTCGTCACCATCAAGCTTACCACTGAATCATCCTCATCCCTTATCATTTCCAACCTTCGAAATATCCAAACTATTTTGTTTTTCATGGTTTAAATACTAGTTTGATCACATCATTTCCATGGTGCATTGGTGGAGCAGATGAGAAAGACAACGGACTTGGACTTGATCAGGAACCCGGAGGACAACAGCTAGAATCTGGATGAAGTAGCAAAAAAGCAACTTCAATGGAAGCGAAGGAAGTTAGAAAAGAACAGGAGATAAACAAAATATTTTTTTCTTTTTTCTTTGTCTCACTTTTGACAACTTTCGCTCCAGAGACTTGGTACGATATTTTAAAGTTGGCCGTATATCAGCCGAATAATTCGCCAAAAGTGGCTTTTGAGCAGCTCTATAAGAGGATATAGAACCAATTAGCTCTGTTAGCCAGGTTCTACATTCGACTATATAGCCGACTTAATGCCATTTTTACGGCTTAATGGTAACTTGGGATAGTTTTTAACGAAATTGGGTTTTTAAATTAAGAAAAATGTATTGATTTTATGATTTTATACGAAAGAGCACCTTTTTCTGAGCCACTATGATTTTTTTCAGATTTTTAGAACTTCATTTTGGTACCTAAATCCGATTTCGAAGAGATTTTTTGAAATCACCTTTTGACAGCTGAGCAACTGCTTGACAGCTCCGCCCAGTACAAAATGCGACGAGGGGTGATTCGACAAATCGCTCCCATACAAACTTCAAATTGATTTTTAAATAGGTTCCCGGGCACCAAAATTCATGAAAATTTGGATTTTGACTCAGTTTTGCATGCAGATTCAAAATATGCAATTATCTCAACACCGCTAAAGAAGCCAATTCAGCGCCTCATGTTAATTTTTTTTTTGTTTACATATGTTATATACGGTGTTTGGTAAAGTTAGGCTTGATTTCCCTAAAATCTTGACAAATAGGGTAGCGAGCCACTTGGGCAGTAGCCGGTATTTTGGGCACTTTTCACTATAACTCTGTCAATTCCAGACCAATTACTTTGAAATTTTGTACACGGCTAGATACTATACGTATCTCACCACGTTCCAAAAATTGTGTCAATTGGTTCAAAATAAGCAGAGTTATAGCAGAAAAGTGCCCAAAATAGGACCCCTGCCGAGATGGTTCCACTTCCCTAATTAATAATTTATAGTTCATTCCTTCGGCAGAGTTGTTAATGACTACATACAAAAGTCAATGTATGTATGATTGTATGTTTACATGCTTGTATGTTTATATGCTTGTATGTTTTTCTATTTATATGTTTACTTGTATGCAAGTGGGTATTCAGGGTGTTAGGTTCCTGAGTGCAAACTTTTTAAAGGGTGATAGAGGACTATAAATGGTGAAAACAATGTTCTACGCATATGGTCAAATCTCAACCGTTACGTAGTTATTGAACTTCCCATGTTTTTGACTCTTATTGCCTTAACTAGCAATAACTTGAAAATGGTCAAATATATCGAAGTTTTTTTACCCTTATTCGAAAGATCATTGAATTTTCTATTAAACAGCATCTTTGAATCGATAGGTTTAGTTAAATAACTAAGTTTTCTAGAGCAAAACAGCTAAAAATAGTGTATTTTTATTGGGTTTTGTCAATTATCTTTGAAACATGCGTAATAAATTAAAATTCTTTCTGTGGCAAAGTTGTGGTATCTGTTACACTCTACAATTCGTTCTTTGAAACCAAACTTCTAGCTCTTATCGATTTCTTGCAATTTTGATTTAAATGTGCAGCACAATGCGCAAAAAAGTGCTTTCCATGACAGTTGCAAATTTATGATCTGAAATGCGATGTTAAATTCGAAATTGCAACAAAACGATAAGAGATAGAAGTTTGATGTCAAAGAACGAATTGTAGAGTGGAACAGGGGCCACAACTTTGCCTAAGAAAGAATTTTAAAGTTTTACGCATTTTTCAAAGATAATTGATAAAAATAAATTAAAACACACTTCTTTTGAGCTATTTGCTCTAGAAAACTTAGTTATCTAACTAAACCAATCGATTCAAAGATGCCATTTTAAAGAAAATTCAATTATCTTTCAAATAAGGGTCAAAAAACTTCGATAAGTTTGACCATTTTCAAGTTATAGCTAGTTAAGGCAATAAGAGTCAAAAGCATGGCAAGTTCAATAACTACGTAACGGTTAAGATTTGACCATATGCGTAGAACATTTTTTTCTCCATTTATGGTCCTCTAACACCCTTTAAAAAGTTTGCACTCAGGAACCTAACACCCTGTATATGTACCCTGTATATGTACGTTGCGGTATATGTAGCTCTGGAATGCGTCAAGCAATTTCAGTCAAATTAGGCATAGACATTCTTTAGAATGTTGGGATGGTTGTAGGGGTATGGAAATTCAAGATGGCGGCTTAGGATCCAAAAAGGCCGGCCAAAACTCCAGAATGTAGGCTATTTAACGAAAATTTAACTATGCAATATGGCTATCTCTCGATCGGGCTTCATGAGAACTCAGAAATGAATATTCGACGCTTTTGTAAAATCCAAGATGGTGGTCACGGAATGGTAGTTCGAGCCATAATACCATGCAATATGGATATCTATCGATTGGGCTCGATGTGTAGAAGTCAAAACCCGATGTTTGACGCCATTTTTGAATCCAAGATGGCGCACCATATCCAAGATGGCCACGGTATGGTAGTTTGAGCTATGATACCATGCAATATGGGTATCTATCAATCGGGCTTGATTAGTAGAAGTTGAAAATCGATATTCGAGGCCATTTTGAAATCCAAAATGGCAGCCACGGAATGATAATTTTATCTATAATACCATCCAATATAGGTATCTATCAATCGGGCTTGATGAGTAAAAGGGTAGAGGGTGAGATAGAGAGGGTCAGGGTAGATGGTAGGGTAGAGGGTAGGGTAAACGGTGGAGTAGACGGCCCGATAGAGGGTTTGGGTAAAGCATAGTATAGAGGGGCTGGGGTGGAAGGTTAAGGTAGAGGGTAGGGTAGACGGTAGGGAAGAGGGTGATGGTGATAGAGCGTAGGATAGATTTTTGGTAAGGGGCTGTTCATAAACCACGTAGACCAAAATTTGGCCATCTCTGACCCCCCCCTCCCCCCTCGTACACTTTTGTCCATACAAAAATTTTGAAATTTGTATGGAGCGTAGACTTTGGTCAGACCCCCCCTCCCCCCAAAAAGTCTACGTGGTTTATGAACGGCCCCTAAAGGGCAAAGAAGACAGCGTGGTAGAGTATGAAGAGTAGGGTGAAGAAGTGATATGAGACTAGATGAGATGATATTTTCTTGAGATACCTTCAAGAGTTCTTTCTGGTGGGGCTGGCGCACCGACACTTCCGGTCCGCTTTAGTGCTTTATGCATCATTGTGGCCAGGTGTTGCTCTAGTTTTTCCAACTGTATTGTAAAGCATGAGCGGTGATCCTTGGCATTCTTGTGTAAATTGGGGTAGGTACTCGAAATGTTGATCGATCACCGATTATTGCTGGCAGATGCAGTGGAAAGTTTGTCTTAATACGTATCAATCGTCTCTGACAAACGAGAAAAACTGACTTCACTGATTACCTGTCTCTGAGCCAAATTTGGTATAGAGTCTTCAGTCTCCGATTAATCGCTTCATGTTTGATGGAGGTTTTGAATCCAAACAGTTACATAGCCGCTATCCGAATGAAATGAGTAATATTCCGCGTAATATATCACAAATCGAAAGAGGTACGGTACATTACGTGGAGCGGATATACTGAATTGGGTACCAGACCAAGTCCCTGCTGGGTGGCGCTAAATAGGTGAGCCATAGACAATAGAATCGTCAATGTCGTAGGGCATAGTATGTGACTATTGTCGAAACAACACTAAGCGCATAACTATGTTAGGGTCAAGATTATAATGAAATCATTGGTAAAATATAATAACACTTTTTAGTTTGTGTAGATAGTTAAACTAGTGTTAACTTTTTACTGGGACATTTTCTGTAGGTTTATTCTGGATTACAATGCATTAGCTGCCCTTTAACTGAATTATTTTATAACAGTAAACAACATTATTCCTTCTGGATAAAAGATGTATGGACATAGAATTGCCAAACTATACATCTGATCAGATATTTTTCCGGTATTAAATTTGGGGTAGAGAGTTAAACACCTAGGGGCCACCCTAGCCAAGATCACAGGGTTTGACGGTATTAAAGTGAAGGAAGTAAATTATAATTATAATATCAGTATTTTTATATGTGATAGTTGTTTTGTGAGTAAACCCTAATATGTTTTGAATGTCTAATGCTTAATAATGTTTTCTTGCCATATCAATTTAAAATAACTAAGAAACCGAAACCAATAGTGTGAAAGTGCAGCATTTAATAGTGCTTGCTTATAGATTCGAAGCCAACGGGTGATCAAGACTCAAGACTTAAGACGCATACTTGACGAAATCGACAAAAACTGACTACTTCGTCCTATATATATATATATATATACTAATATAAGTGGGTCGCGGAGCTGTGCGGCCCAGTATTTTCTTTTATTTTTTGTTTAATTCCAGAAAACGCCATAGTTTCGAAGAAAACTCATCCTGGTACACTCACGAAGTTCCCCAACACAAACGGAAATTGTCCGGAGCAATCAAGATAAGTAAAAACTTTTATAAACAGGCACGCAACTCTTTCTACTACTAGGCAAATAGAATATTCATGTGTTTGCTTATTCATGACATTCGTGGCGGTGCGGAACATTTTATAATATAGGTACCGTACTTAACATTTCTTCAATTCACCTTTAAATAACTGATCTTTAAATTTTGTATAAAATCTTGTATCTCAATTATTTTCATCATATTAGTTTTCTATTATTTCAGAATTTTTAAAGCATTATGGTAGAAAGAGTTGGTGTCATGATCCATGCAAAACTTGAAACTGAAAACTCCTTATTTCCCCCAATGGGTTATAGGGAGGAGCGGGACATTCGAGCCTACTCATCAGTGGAAAGGACTTGCTATGCTAATCGGTTTAGCATAGGGCAGATACAAGTCTACTGGTAGACGTATCGCCCAGCGATTCAACGCAGATTGGCCACGGCCCGGGGGTGCGTTGATTATAACAGAATAACAGATACCTTCAAGAGTTCTTTCCGGAATTTCTTCAGGTATTCCTCTTGAGAATCTTCCTAGGATCCCTCCCGGGATCCATTTACATGTTGCTTCCATTTAGTTATTCGTTTCTGCATTCCATCAGGGATTCGTGCTGAACTTCCTTCAAAGATTTCATCCGGGACTCTTGCTGAGATTCTGTAAGGGATTCCTCCCGAAAAAAAAAAAAATTGCCGGGATTCTTATCAGGCAGTCCTAGATTTTTTAGGTATTCGTGCCGGAATTTCTGATTTTTTAGAGAATTATTCAATAATTCCGTTCGGTTATGTATGGTTCTTGCAGGAATTCTTGCTCAGCTTCTAGCCGGGATTCCTGTTATGATCCATCCAAGGATTCCATCAGGTATTTTTTTTTTTTGAGATTCCTTCAGGTATAACTTCAGGGATTTCTGCCAGGATTGCTTTAAAAATTCCTGAAAGCATTCTTTCAGAAATTCTAGCCAGCATTCCTTCATGGATTTCAGCTGGAATTACTTCACAGATTCATCCTAGTATACTTTCAAAGAGTTCTGTTGAAATATAATCAGAAAATCCTAGTGGAATCCTTTTAGAAGTGCCGGGGTCTTTGCTGGCTTCTCAGGAGTTTTCTGGCATTCCTCTCGGAATTTATACAGTAATTCCTCCCGGTAATTCTTCTGTGATTATATCGGGGATTCCTACCAACTTTCCACCTGAGATTCTTCTCAGGATTTTTTTTTCAGATATGCGTCCCATAATTTCATCAGGAAATTCTCCCGGGATTGCTTTAGAAAATCTTGAAAGGTTTACTTCAAGTGTTCTAGTCGGCATTCCTTACTGCTTCATAGAACCCTTTGGGGATTTTGTAAAGGATACCTTTAGGGGTCCTGCTACGATTGCTCCAGCGATTCAAACTTTGCTTTCAAAAATTCCTGAGATTCTTCAGAATCTTGCTGGATTCTTTTACGTATTCGTACCAGGGTTCCTGCCGGGGTCCCAACAAAGATTTTCCCCGTTTTTTGACATTCCTCCCGGGATTCCTTAAATTATTCTTTCTAGGAGTCCTGCCGAGCTTTCAGCCGGGATTCCTCCCGTGATTTCCTTAAGGATCCTATCAGGAATTCTGTACGAGATTTCTTTTGTGACTTTCAAGGATTCCTTCCGAGCGTGAGTTACAGCTAATGAGAGTGGGAGAGTAAGAGAAAAATAGAGAAACAGGGAGAAATAGGCTTTAAGATATCTTTAGTGAACCATGATGTCATTTGACAGTAATTTTCTTATAGGTATCCTCTCTTTCACTAATTATAGATGCATTGCATCTATACGGATCAGAATACAACGAACGATAGTATAAAATTTGTGCTAAAATAGAACTTGAAAAAATAATCGATGTGGAGGACCCACATTGAAGGTATTTTTTGAATTTACACCTTAGACTTTCATTTTTTTTTTTGTAAAATATTGTTTATTTCATTGGAACTTGAATGCTGATATGACAATTACAATTGTAAGACACCTTATGCGTTAATGTGTTAAATATAGGCTTCTGTTTTGAGATACATTGTCATTATCATGTGGCTAATCAATAAATTATAGCATAAACTTGGTAGTTTGGCTTGATCTTGAGATCTTGAGAAGAAACCATTATCTGTGTAAAATCGAATTTCAACGGTATTTCAACGTTTGGTTATGCTACGAATAGTGAGCACTCTTTATTTGATTTGTTTTTGATATTTAAATTTGAGAAATGTTGAACACTGCAGTTGAAACTACATGAAATTACATAGGCCATGCATACTTTTAGGCGTTTATTGGGTTAGATTTCTGCTCCAACTTACAAGTCCTTTTTCTATTCTTTTTGAGTGGTTATCATCTCTTTCACTTGTTTAGAGCATGTATCTATACGGATCAGAATACAATGATTGTGTAGAAGTTGTGCTGCAATAGAACTCGAGAAGATTATCGGATATTGAGGACCTTTATTGAAGTTTTTTTTTGGAACTACACCATAGACTTCCATTTTTTCGTCAAATCATGCTTTTTTATTGGAACTTGACTTATAACATATTTATTAAAAGATTTAAATTGTGAGACACCTTGGGCGTTAACGGATTAATGGTTGTAAATGCATTTTCATGGTATAAGATATTGTTAGTTTACCTTTTACTAGCACCACGATCATAATAGCTCTTGATATCTTATTCACACCTGATCAGAATATGATGGCTAGGTAGCAATAAAAGTTTTATATTGTATGACCCAAATCAAGATATGCATGGCAGAAACAAAGGCAATGTCAATTTGTCCCTTACAGTTACCTGATGAAGTTGGATTAAGTGATACGCAACATGTTTGGTCCTTTTGGTCTCTGGTGGTCGAAAATGGCGTCTGAACTGTACTACTGCTGGTCCGATTGTTTTTGGCTGATGGACGTGCTGTTGCTTTTCGGAGGTTAGATATCATTCAATTTTGAATATTTAAAATCCATTTTTTTGTACTTTAGGATTACGCGGCCCGTTGACATCGAATACATCGGGTACACGAGTGCAAAATTCGCTACTTTGCCAATTGTTTGTACGGGGGAGCGGACCTGGTGTGGTGGTTAGAACACTTGACTATCACGCCGAGGACCTGGGATCGAATCCCACTCCCGACATACTCACAAAATGTGGGTTCTTCCTTCGGAAGGGAAGTAAAACGTGGGTCCCGAGATGAACTAGCCTAGGGTTAAAAATCTCGTTAATACAGACAAAAAAAAAAAAAAAAAAAAAAATTGTTTGTACGGCTACCAAATGATTGTATTATCTCTCCAAATCGGTGAAGTTTTGCTCGCTAAAAATGATGATTTGTTTGAGTTTTCTTGGGCCATGGTGAAGCTTTCTACCATATTCGTGTCAGGCATGAAAGTGTTCATAATAATCCATTCCAAGAAAGCCATTGAGAGTTTAAGGAATTTTATCATCAGTGACCGAGTGTTCTCTGGGGACGATTCCTACGACGTCATACAAGAAAAGAAATACAAACAGACTGCTCGAACAGCGTTACGAGTTACCTATTGTATAATAATAATCGATGTAGTGCTGCTTTCGATCCCTTATGCTGGTTCCGAATCATTTCTGGAGTTGCCTTCACTGTTCATTTCCTTTGGGAAACATTTCAAACAAATTTCAAGGTTTTTCGCTGTTTCCCTATTGTCCTTAGGATTTCTTCCTAGGATTTTGAGCAGTATTATTTATATTGGTACGCTTTTCATGGGAATGCGAGCAAAATATATGATTTTGGCCCATCGGTACGGTCTCATTTTGCATCGATATTCCCAGAATCCGGATGCTGACTTTGAAATAATGAATTCCGAACTACAAGACGCCTTGACGCAAGAACTTGAATTTCTAAGGTTTTTTAACACTGATTCAATCCAACATACTAGGTTTAACTCATTTCCCATTACAGCCATTTCAAGATACTGAAGAGCTTGGTAGAAAAAGCACTTTTCTTAACACATTGTTATTCAATTTGGAGCATTGGCGCGTTGTATTACCTATCACGAAGCATTGAAATGAGCGCCCTTTCGGTCTGCATAGTAGTGACTACGTCCGTCATGTTGTTGGAATACCATTTTTGGTGTCACCTGGCTGACACTCTGCAAGAAGTGGTGAGTGCGATCAACACAGGAACACCTACGTTGTTTGTAACTTTTGAACCAAATTTTCAGGCAGAATCGATCGGAAATACGATTTACGAGCTTTGCTCTCGGATGCAGCACCGTCGGGAGTATCATGCGCAGTATGTTAACATGAGAACGTCCTTGATGATAATATGGATCAACTGTTGTGGAGGCCAGCTGTCTATGGATTGCTACGGATTGTTTGAAATTTCCACATCGGCATTCGTCAATTTGCTACATACATCTTATTCGGTCATGATGTTTATGATGAGTATTGACTAAAACTAATGCTAAAAGAAGTTGAACATGAAAAATGATAGCATTTAGAGGCCAAACGGTACTTGTAGAAAACATATTGAGTTACTGTGTTCACATTATGACAAGTGATAATATTTTCGAACTTTTGCTTGTTGCACTTAGCTCGCTTATTGAAAGACTTCACCTAGTCGGACTTAAATTTTAGCTGGCAAATAATCTCTAACAATAAAATTCAATATAACCTGTATTTCACGAAAAACCGAAACTTTAGACTTCGTTTTACGTAGCGGGCAATGAACGAAATTCAGCTGCACTGTTAGTTGAGTTCGAGTATTTGTAAGCAATGTTATAAAGAATGAAGAATGCGGTTTAGTGCAGCAGTTTTGATAGATGCTAGGAGGGTGGATGTCAAAGACTGCAGGGTATTTGGTCATTTTCACCATATAATGTCAGTGCGGGAGAGGAATTGCTTTCGAAAATTGCATATTGCACACAGCAGGAACGTGTAGATGATCATCTAATGCCATTCGAAGGAGATTTGGATTATGAAAAGGAACAACGAACAAACCATGTGCATTAGTGGAATCGAGTTCAGTTGAGTGCCTTCAGGGGACGGAGATGGTCGGTCAAGTGGCTCCGTAGCTTGGAGGAAAGAAGCGCATGTCTATGGAATTCAGAGTCGTGGGTTTGATTCTCACCGAAGCACGTGGATTTCTTTTCATAAAGCCTGTATCCGCAATAATCGGGACACAGAAATACAGCTGTAACTCTGCAATGGATACATTAAAATTGTTCGAATTTGGCCTAACAACATCTTAAGATGTGTTCATTTCACCAACAAAATTTCATGTGAATCGGTGCAGTAATTTTTGTTGTAGCAATGAAAGAATAAAATGTGCGCCATTGAATTTTGTACAGCCCCTAGTTTTGCTCGTCAGCGCTGTAACTTTTGAATTTGGCAAAGGAAATGGCTATAGGAAATGGTTTATAGGTCCAACCAAATTCAACTTTTTACCAATAATATTCAACAGATAAGTAATTTCATTACCTTAAAAACTAATCTTAAACGCCACATATCACAGCTAGTTATTTAGTCATATCGGATAGTATTTTATTTGAATTCTGGTAAATGTATGTCAACCACCTGCGAACAATTACGTTTCTATTGTTATTAGATTAATTTAATTGTATTTTTTTTTTGTTAATCTTGTGTGCTTCTTTAAAAGCATAATCAATCCACTAGAAGCATTTTATAGATTTGTTTTATTTATATATATTCTGTTTTCCTTGCTTGTTTGTCCCAGCCATTAGTTTTTGCTTTTGTTTGATTTACTGTGTTGCCCACGGCTGGGGCTTCCCAGACAACCAGAAATCGCATAAGGATGTACGCTGTACATCGTATAAAGTACTATTTTAACTCACTATCGCATATATATACGGCTGAATGACAATTTTCATCGCATATGATGTTATTTTTTGAACTTATTGCGAGGTATCTAGTAAAATCATATAAGAGTACAAATAAACTTTTATAAAGTATAACTACATCGTAGTAGACGATATTCTGATGTTTTGTAGCGACGAACTTTACTTATTCGCAAAAGAGTTCGAGCGGACTCGCAAAGTGTCAATTGAATTCGCATAATTGCGCACTGCGATGATTATACGACTTCGCTTGGTACTTTTCTTATTATGTCAGTGAAACTCGCATTGGTGTACAAACTAAATCGCATAAAAGTAAAAAAAAATCCGTTAAATGTGCATACAAACTCGCTTAAGCTAGAATCGTTAACGTTGGTATATTGCGATGTGATATGTGATAACAATAACGCATAAGATATCGCCTGAAGTCATATAGTGTTATTATTTTTCTGTCAATGCACGTATAACGCCTCCACTTTAGTACGCATAAGGCACTTTTACTGCATCTTATGCGATGTAGCTTTACCGCATAAAAGTACGTATAACATGAACATAAACTTCATTATACGTGTAAATTGGTTGTCTGGGTTGAGTGTCCACTACCAGGGGGCTCAACAATGAGTCTTTTGGTGTGGGGAAGAGCGGAGGATCACTCAAAAGAAATTTTTTTTGAACACAAACCTCTCAACCTACATTTGTTGCATAGGCAAAATTTCAAAAAAATCGATGCACTATCAACAATTTTAGAGTCGAAATATGTATTGGGACTGAACGTGATTTTAGCCTCTCAGACAGCAATTCAAGCATAACTTTTCAATCCGACGTAACTCGAGAATGTAAACAAATCCGGGTTAACTGCTGCATGCATGATTCATAAAGCAAATTGAAGAATCCACATCACTGTTTGATGATTTATTGCTTAATTTGTTTAACTAAGCATATTATTCGAAACGACGTATCTAACTATTTTGATGTTTACAACTTTACTGATAGATACACCGTTTTGATATATGAGAAAACCAAACGACGTATCTAGCCAAAATCAAAAGTAACAGATACACCAAACTGGCACCATACAAAAGCGACGTATCTGGCATGACGTATCTCTAACCAACCCGGTGTATGTGTATTTTTATCAAAATTCATTGTGAAAATGATATGGAATGAGTAGGTTTTGTTTCTTACCTAGTGCGTGCTATATCCCTGGTGATGTTAAGCACGAAAAAACTTATGAAAAGTCTTTTTATAAAAAACTATTTTAGTGAAATGGTCGTCAACATTGACCATGAATTTACTCAGATCAGTGAAAAAGTTAGATACGTCGATTTGAAAAATTATGCTTGAATTAGTCAGCACCCTTTATTGTTTCAATTGTACTATTGAAAATACTATAACGATAATCATCAAATTTTGCAGGCATAATATACACATAATCAACTAGTTTCTGTGAAAATTTCATGAAAATTGGCAGAGAAATACGAAAGTTATGAATAGGCGAACATCGCACATGGAAAACACAAAAATTTTCACTAACACCCACCTCTATCAACACCAGTAGCTTCCAAACCAATTGATCAAAGTTGATGAAATTTTGCATGAAAGTGTCTCTATAAGTAATATAATTGCTAACGAAATTTCATAATTATCATCACAGAACTTTGAACTGCAGTGTAGAAGAACCATCTATCATGCGAATGAAAACTGGTCATGATTGTACAAAATGCTTAAAACCACGTCTGTTAGTTTTTCATCCACAGTTAAAAGTAATGCATCGATATTTATGAAATTTGGCACAAATAATAAACATACACCAAAGAGTTCTCACTCAATTATTTGGCTAATTTTAGCGATTCATTACAGCGCTACAGTCGTACTTCTGTGTCCCGATTATTGCGGATACAGGCTTTATGTAATTCAAAACTTATATTGTTCATAAAACACGTGTTTCTGTTGTGTACATGAATGTCAGAGCAATCAAACGTTGTATTTTTTACTTGGTTTGATTAGCGAGATAATGACATCTTTATTATTTTTCATTTGAAGGATATAAAAATGACGATATGGGTCAAGAAACGTCTGTTTGCATTTGTTGAGAATTGTTCTTTGGTGGCAAAGATTTCGGTTTGGTTGTGTTGTCGTCGACGACGATTAGTTCGTCCTGTCGTGGCGTCGTTTTCCGTATGAAACTTGCGCAGTGCTGTGTGATTCAGCGAGCCCGGATAAAAACTAACCATAGGGTGTTTGATGAAAACTATTCCTGCACCATACAGTGTACCAGCTACAATAATGTGTATTGTAATGAAATGGTTCGCTAAGAGCTTCGCACATTGTAGCTACTATACATTTACATTCGATTTTTATGTAACAATATATTTGCTGTTTTTCTTACGTTTGAACCATTCACTTTTCCGAAACATTATTTTTCCGTGCATTTTAAATTATTTATTCAGTTTTAGATTTTTTCCGTGCTTTGTTTTGTTGATGTTTGTGACTTTTTTGATGCAAAGGAAAGGAAAGAAAACAGTGAATAAGTTGAAACATCAATTTAAAGTCAATAAAATGTTTAAATAAGTAGTAAACCAGATGTCTTAAGAACTGCAGATCCAAGAGATATAGCGGGCTAAGTATGTAAAGTGCGATGAGAGGAATACGATTGACGAACTTTATCTTTTACGAAGAGTCATCTTTAACATATGGACTGGACTGAATACTGAAAGAAATTCTAATATAGGTTCGTCTGTGCGTTCGCTTTTTAACCTAACTTATACTTGAATCGAACTTGACAGTTTTCTCATGAGTTGTTATGTATTTCCCCGTGTATTTCAAATTTTAGTCAAACAGGAGCCTCAATATTGCAATAACGGTTAGGCACGCTGTAATGATACTTATTAGCGTGGTTCAAAAAATCGTTTTTGCTCCACACCGATTATTCGATTTGTAATCAGATTCTATGCCTTCTCCCAAAATTTGAGCTCATTTGGTTGAAAATTGAGAGTGCACAAGCCCTTCAAAGTTTGTATGAGAATTACTATGGGAAAACGATGTTTTTCATTCAATCGACCATGGCATTTCCCCAAGTGCCCTAGAGGATTAGTTGACCCTTGGTACTCCTAGGCTACTCTATCAGCTACAACTTTGCCGAAGACCGCATTCAAATCGGATGCCTCATTAATTAGTTATCGATTTGTATCCAACTGGACAAACTTTAGCAATGATCCTCCAGCTTCCCAGCAGGCAACATTGCTGCATATGGCATAGCACACTGAAATCATGGCTACTATGTTTCACTGCAAAATGCAGTGATGCCCGACGATTAGTTTAACCATCATGAGTAAAGATTTCGATTCTGGATAAAAATCGGTAACTAATTAATGAGGCATGCGATTTGTATGCGGTCTTCGGCAAAGTTGTAGGTGATAGAGTAGCCTAGAAGTACCAGGGGTCAACTAACGCTCTAGGGAACTTGGGAAAAAATTACGGTCGATTGAATGAAAAACATCGTTTTCCCATAGTAATTCCCATACAAACTTTGAAAGGCTTGTGCACTCTAAATTTTCAACCAAATGAACTCAAATTTTGGGAGAAGGCATAGAATCTGGTTAGAAATCGAATAAGCGGTGTGGAGCAAAAACGGTTTTTTGAACCACGCTAATACTTATGTACCTCGTCACCCACTTCATGCAACCACATTAGTGGTCTAATAATACTTAGCGCGCTCGGCATAGTTCCATCATGCCGCTCAAAGTATTGCCACAAATAATGCTTAGTTTGCGAAACCCGGTTATCTGGCTAATGGGGCATGGGAGCCTAAGCTTCAACTGTTAATGCAATCAGAAACTACTCAGACCGAGACTCAGACTTAGACGTGGGCGATCGTATGAAGGGTTATCCAAATCGCTCTGGAGAATTCCCAAAGCGCATTCTCATAATGCTAGTAAGCCTAAGATGCCATTAACAGGAGGAAAATGACAAGATAATATAACATTATATGGTTTAAGTAATGTAAAACAATAACAATTCAATAACAATTCATTTACAATATAATGTATGGTTTTGCAAAAAAAATATATGGAGAAAAATATTTTTTTATATTGTTACGATACTTAACAACCCGTATAGTATGTTGTAAAAATCTTATTTACAATTTACTGTATGGTGTCTACATTACATTTTATTGTTTTTGTATTTTTATTCTTACAGTGATGTCTATTGTAAAAATATGGTTTTGAATAGTACTGTTACAATACAACGTTCGGTTTTTTTTTACTGTATTTTTTATTCGGGAGGCGTGGCATCGTCGTTCTCCGTGTATCGCTAAGCAGTGCATTGTGATTCGGGGTAGCGATAGGAGCATATACTGGACACTTTGATGGATATTTATCGGTGGGC
The DNA here is from genome assembly GCF_035046485.1 of Aedes albopictus. Lineage (NCBI taxonomy): Eukaryota > Metazoa > Arthropoda > Insecta > Diptera > Culicidae > Aedes > Aedes albopictus. Next base: position 109,010,356 of record NC_085138.1, on the reverse strand, counting down.
TCGTTCCATGTTATTGAAATTTATTAACAGTACGAGATATGTAAAACTAAACAAAATTTTATAATAATGTTGAACCATGTTGCTCGTGGATTTACCCAACAAATATTGAACGGTTCGTCACTTCAAGTGTCGACCCAAGTTCCCACTTTGTGTCAATACATAGCTAAGTAACCATGGAACTGTATATAGAGCATTAGTTTCACTTCATAGTGTTATATATGGAGTGTTATATGAAGTTGTTTTATCATTTAGTGCCTATAGGCACCTTTGAAGAAAATTTAAAGTGGAAAGTGGCGCTACTATTGTGGATATAAAACTTCACCTACAAGTTTTACTGTAGTCATTGCTAAAGCATACATAATGCACGTATCAGATAGAAGCTGTTAATCAAATGCAGCTAATGCAATTGAATCGCATGGAATGTATACTTAAAGTATAATTAGAATAAAAGAAAAAAACACACACATTGTTTTCGTTCCACTTTTTATCGTCTCCAACCCACTGGCTCTGATGCGTTTTTTTTTTGTTCTTGTGTTTGTGTTTATTGTGTTGTTCCTTACTGTGCATACGACTTTCGAAAAAATGTTTATAGCTATAGATCGACAAGTGCTCGAGTGAATCATTGATGATCGGCGAGCTTGTTCCTTGTTTTTCTCTAAAAATCATCCTTCATATATTTACTCAACAAGACTGCAAAGTTCGTCACTTCAAGTGTCGGCCAAATTTTTCATTATTTTTTTTTATTTTAATTAAATTCTCCTGTATTTTTATACAGTCCGCCAACTTACGGTGGCCACACTGATTTGATCAGTAGTTATGCGTCAGTATTTTGCATAAATTTGTGCGATCCGCCACTGTTAGTGTCGGCACAAAGTTTTGTTTCAATATATCGATTTCATGGCAAGTAGCATTTTGGTTCACCAGTCGTCCTAATTACGAGGTGACGCAAAAAAAATTTCATTCCAAATTTTCATTTAAAATTTTCATTGTCTCACCATTCTTCCAAATTGTGATGTGACACATCTATGTATAAACTATATGCTGTATGAATAGCATCGCTTACCAAAGTGAATCCGCGATCTATGCAACTATCAATCCCTCCCTACTAACAAAACTCCTTCCCGTGACAACTGTGGAGGGTCTAGTAGTACATACTAGCGTTGGGCAATTTTAAATCGCAACATCGATGTTTTTGTTTCGATTAATCGATTTTTTGAATCGATGTTGAAGCCTCATAAAATCGACCGAATCGATTTTTTACATTCGATTTTTCTTTCGATTCAAAAATATTAAATTTTCATTTTTCTTCAGAATTGTACTAGAGATTATTGAAAAATTAATCCAGGAATTTCCTTAAAAAAATCCATTAGGAGTCCATCCAAGTATTCCTTCAAGTATTCGTCCAGAAATTACTGCAGAAATAGATTTCTTCAATTTTTTATACAGCGATTCCTACAGAAATTCTTCCAGAAATTCGCTAAGAAATCTCTCGTTCCCTTAGGAATTCCTCATGGGATTGCTTCCGGGATTCATCATGGGGTTTCCTCACAAATTTCTCCAAGATCCTCCAGGGATTCACCTGGGAATTTCTTCTGTGATTCTTTCGGGAACAACTTCCAGGATTATTTTGAAAATGCCTCCGAGAACTCTTCTTGGTATTCCTTCAGGAATTCCTCCTTGAATTATTCTAAAAACTCCTAAAGAAATTAATCTAAGACTTCCTCTAGGAACTGTTTTGAGACTTCTTAGGAATTCCTCTTGGTTTTGCTTTCAAGCTTCTTTCTGGGGTTTCTTCAGGAACTCTCCCAGGGATTCTTTCAGGAACTGTTACAGGCATTGCTCCAAAAGTTCCTCTGCGTACTCCTTTTAGGATTTCTTCAGGATTTCCTCTGGAATTTCAGCGATTTCTTCAGTACTTTTTCCTGGGATTTCTTCAGAAACTCCTCATAGAATTACCTCAGAATTTGGTCCTTGGGTTTCTTCAGGAATTCTTTCTGTAATTCCTTCAAGAATTCCTCAAGGAAATCCTTCAGAAATTCCTCAAGGGTTCATCTGGGACTTCCAACATGGATTCCTCTAAAAATTCTTACAGAGATTCGTCCGGGAATTCATCTAGCAATTTCTCTAGGAATTCCTCCAGAGATTCAGGTATTCCTCTTGAGATACCAAAAATAATTCCTCTAGAGATTCCTCCAGGAATTCCTCCTTAAAGTGCTGTAGTAGTCCTTCAAGGAAATTCTCGTGACTTCTTACAAAGACTTCTCTAAGGGATTCCACATGGAATGTATACAAGGATTGCTCCAGAAATTTCACTACAGATTTCTCAAGGAATTTCTATAGAGATTCCACCAGGAATTCCTATAGGCATGTCTCCAGGAATATCTCCAGGGATTCCTCCAGGCATTCCTTCAGGGATTCCTCTTGGGATTGCTCTAAACATTCCTTCAAGAATTCCTTAAGAAACACCTCCAAAATACATACGGCAATTTCTCCAAAAAAATCCTCTAGGGATTCCTTCAGAAATTTCTCCAGCGATTCTTACATGCATTCCTTCTGAGATTCCTTCAAGGATTTCTTCAGGTACCCTCCAGGAAATCCTCCATGGATTCAGAATTTTCCAATTCCTCTGGGATTTCTTCCAGGTTTTCTTCCAGAAATTCTTCTGGGAACTCGTCTAGGAATTCCTGTAGGAAATTTTCCAAAAAATTCTCCAGGAATTCCTCTGAGGATTCTTCCAGAGATTCCTCCAAAACATTCTTTGACAATTCCTCCAGAAATAGTTCCCGGGGGATTTTTCTAGGAATTTCTTCAGAAATTTCTCCAGGGTTTCCTCGCAGAATTCCTCTAGAGATTCTTCCAACAGTTCATTCAGGGATTTCTTGAAGAATTCCTCCATGAGTTCCTTCTGGAATTCCGCCAGGAATTTGCCCTGAAGATCATCCAGGCATTCCTCCTGAGGTTCCTGCAGAAATGGCTTCAGGGATTTCATTCCTCCAGTGATTTTTTTCCAAGAATTTCTCCAGGAGTTTTTACCAGAATTTTTCCAGAAATTTCTTTAAGGATTCCTCCAGGCATTCCTCAAGATGTTTCTTCTAGGGAATCCCTCAGGAGTTCGTCCATGGATTCCAGATTGATTCCAGAATATGCTCCAGGCATTCATCCAAGAATTTCTCTAAGGAGTCCTCCAGCAAATTCTTCTGGAATTCCTCCAGCAGGTATTCTTTCAGAGTTTCCTTCAGGAATTCCTCCACGGATTCATCCAGGAATTCCTCCAGAGACAGTACGATGTACAGAAAAACTTGTAGTTAGAAGACACAGAATGTTGCTAATTGACAAATTGAGAGATGAATTTTTGAAAAAAAACGCGTTCTGGTGGGATTCGAACCCACAACCCCGTATTCGCTAGACCGGTGCTTGAACCAACTAAGCCACAGAACAGGTGATAATTCTGCGGAATAGAAAGCAAAACTGAACCCGAGCCCTCACCATGAACATTCACTTATTCAAGAACCATCTCTCTTTCGGCTTAGATGTCAATCCACAACACAGCCTCGTTTGTGCCCAACAACTACAAGTGAGAGCGTATTATTTTTATTTGAAGCCGAGACTTACTCTCGCACTCCGCATACCTAGCCACCAAGCAGTCTGTTTGCTGGTGTCTAATTCAGTATGCGTCGAGAGCTCGGCACGGTCGCACGCTCCACGACCAACTGCGCCGATGACGCAAGGTAGGGTACACTGATATATGTTGCCCTTTACTGGCATTTACCAGGTTAGCTGGTATCTTATAAACATACAGAAAAACTTGTAGTTAGAAGACACAGAATGTTGCTAATTGACAAATTGAGAGATGAATTTTTGAAAAAAATCGCGTTCTGGTGGGATTCGAACCCACGACCCCGTATTCGCTAAACCGGTGCTTTAACCAACTAAGCCACAGAACAGGCTGTGTTGTGGATTGACATCTAAGCCGAAAGAGAGATGGTTCTTGAAAAAGTGAATGTTCATGGTGAGGGCTCGGGTTCAGTTTGGCTTTCTATTCCGCAGAATTATCACCTGTTCTGTGGCTTAGTTGGTTAAAGCACCGGTCTAGCGAATACGGGGTCGTGGATTCGAATCCCACCAGAACGCGATTTTTTTCAAAAATTCATCTCTCAATTTGTCAATTAGCAACATTCTGTGTCTTCTAACTACAAGTTTTTCTGTTTGTTTATGAAATACCAGCTAACCTGGTAAATACCAGTAAAGGGCAACATATATCAGAGTACGATGTACATTCTCAATTTTTGATATTATAATATAGACAAACAAATCATCCCATGAACTTGTACTCCATGCTGCAAACGGATCATTTTATGGTTTTGCAACATTTTATAATATCGAATCGATGTGAAAACATCGATTCAAAGCATTCGATTAAATCGGCGAATCGATTCTGCTGGTTCGATTCGAATCGATTCTCAAAAATCGATGTCTCAGCCAAACTTGCCCAATGCTAGTACATACAACCTCTAATAGCAACGGTTGTCGAACTAACATTCCTTCCCTTCCCCGGTTGACCGTAAGGACGTGGCCAGCGCCGTTCTTGACCCCTGCTGAAATTTCTAAAGTAATTCTAAGAATATTGAAAAATTTTCTAAAGATATTTCCGAAAGTCTGAAGTAATCCTTGGTGAATTTTCTAAGACATTCTTAAGAGCAATTTCTGGAAGGAATATCTAAAATAATGTGAAGAAATCTTGGGAATTTCCTTAATAATCTCTTGTAGAATTTCCAAAGCAATTTTTGGAGAAAAAATCTTTAGAAAGGTTTTTAAAAAAATATGAAGAACGCCTGAATTTTTGAGAAATTTTATAGCAGGGTTTCTAGATGAGTCCTTTGAAAAATTTCTTTGAGTTCTTTGAAAAAAGATCGTTAGGTAAATACAGCACGGTGTCACGAATTTCTAAATTTCCGAAGGAAATTTAGGAATTTCAGAAAGTATTCCTGGAGGAATTTCTGATGCAATTCGAAAAGGATTTTTTTTGAAGCAATACGTAAAGGACTTCCAGGGTTTATTCGTTTCAAAAATTGAAATGTCCACTAAACCGACCTAACTCACGTCAATCTTATCAATATTAATTTCATCAATTAAAACTTCAACATACCGTAAATTGCATCCGTCCTCATCTCCTTGCCTCCTACCTGTCCCAACAAGCCTAACTGTTCACTAGTTTTGCACGTGGTCAATGTGCGCTCGAACGGAAGGATGTGCAATATTAATAGCCGTTTTACCTAATTGCATTTATGACCTGACCACTTCACTTGACTGCATCATCATGAATCCCATCGTATTGACGATGGGACGACTGAACCTCGATGGGCACAAAGGGAGGACCTGACTGGCTGGAGAGTAGGTACCGGAAGTGAGTTGCGTGGTGATGATGATGGCTCTCCGATCCGACACAATTTATAAAGTGATGACAAATCACTTTCACTGCGGCGTGTAAGTACGTCACTCACTCGGTAGGTTGAAGGATTCATTCCCACACACGTCGTCGTCGTGTCGGATGGAAGCAATTCCGATGTTTTCGCAGCATCGCAGATTGATGATGGATCCAACTTTGGCAATCCTGCTGAATCAGTATCGTGTTCTTTAGGCAGCCAGCGTGGGGTTGATCCTATTGAACAAAGGGAAAGGGAAATGGCAAAAAACTTTATTTCTTACGTGTCTTCATTATCGCTTGTTTTGGGAAATTTATAACATTTTACAATTCGAGAGGAGTTAAGTGGTCAAATGGCTATCGCTTCTGATTTGAATGCAGAATAGAGTTGGTTCTAGGTTCAAACCTGGGTCCCCTTTCTACTTCAATTAAATTCTTTTCCTCCCGAAACGAGTTGAATAAGTCGCTTACTTCCCTGCTACTTCACAGCACAGTGCACGTCTATCATTCAAGCCTACAAATCGGTAACCTTCGAACTGTAGCGCATCATCTTCAAAGTGGTCTTACCACATAATCTCTACTAGTCCTACCAAATGGCAATCTATACAACAACGTGAACCTCTGCCAAACAGTCATTTACCAAAACACCCCGATATCCGTACGAACTTTCGTAGACGCAGTAAACTGCACAGATCTGTTATAGGCGAGCGATTGCATCATCTCTTCTTTCTCTTCCCACATTGAACTATAGTCTGACGTGGCAGGCGTTAATACTTTTTAACCCGTAAACACCCGGGAGTATCTACTTTTGGCAGAAATGCAATATCTTCTATGTATCAAAACACTTTACCCCGGAGTTTTTTTTTAAGCCTAGGGGAATTGTTGCGACAACGTCGTCCATCGAAGCACCCCCCGGAAGCTTTGGCGTTTCTCATGCGAATGTGTGAGAGCAGCAACGAAACGAATGCGAGATGTCAGATAGACCGTGATAATTAGAATTTGCAAATCATTGTTTGGATGCTGAATTGTATACGCAGAATTGAAAAGTGAATTACGAATTATATTATTTAATTGCCAAATTCGAACTTAATTTCCTATTAGAGTTACAGATCATTCTATATTTCCCTATATGAGCCCTAATTTGTACCGATATACAGGATTCGAACTGCCTAGTAAGGAGACCAATTGTGAGTACGAATTGTTGTTACATTATGCATCTATTCTTAAACAATAAATTTACAGCTTTGAGCTGATTCTACCGGGAACATTGGTGAGTCTGCTAAAAAGATCTCCGAAAAGTAAACTCCGTCCCCAACAATCTCAAAGAATTGAGGCATCGGTATGCAGGGATCATTTGTTCGTCAGACACGATCGAAATCACGAGCGGCCGCCAGTCGTTCTCAACCGACCCGCGGCGACGGTACACATCTCGAAATTCCGGAACCGATTGCAGAAGTTTTTGAGCCCTCGGTGATAGACGTTGAACACGGCGATGATAACGATTGTGTCGAATGTAGGAGACCCAACAGCGCTGAGTTGTACATGGTACGATGCGGAAATTGCAAGCATTGGTACCATTTCTCGTGTGCGAAAGTGGATACAGTTACGGCACAATCTAGCGATTTCGTTTGCGGTAAATGCAAAGCAAAGGATCCACCTCCTCCCGCCAGCTCGCGTACCGGGCGTTCGAGTGCTGCCAGTTCAAAAAGAGCTCAGATTGCTCGGGAACTACAACGTTTGGAAGAAGAGAGGTTGCTTGTCGAAAAGGCAATTGACGAAAAGTTGGAACGCGAGAAGGAGTTCTTGGCTCGGAAGCATGAGCTGCTTCGCCAGCAGGACGAAGAGGTGTTTAGTATACGGAGTAGCCGCAGCAGCCGAAGTCAAGCAAGCAGTAGGCAGAAAGTGGAAGCTTGGTTCAACAACCAAATGTCCGATTTACCCACCGTCGGGTCAAACCAATCAATTCTTCAACAGGTCCCAGCGACTGGACCTGCAGGGCCTGTTGGTTCGTCAACTCCTATGGAAATGAGCAGAGTGGCGGAGGTTGGTCTTCAGCGGGATCAAGCTGGAACAACGGAAGTGGAGTCAGTTCCGCGTACCACCGACAGCATTTCGATTGGTGAGAGTCCTGGTGCCGAAGATGATTTCCAACAGCGAGGTCAGCAACAAAATGTAGAACGGCCGGAAAGTATCCCGAATTTACCGTTAGTAAACATTCAACCGTATATTCGTCTACATGCTACACATGACACCCTACATGCTCGCTAGTTCCGAATTTGGGAAAAACAGATGCGTGTCCGAGGATCGTGAAGAAGATAGTGGGACCGTCTTTACCCTACGCAGTGTGGCAACGCGAAACAAGCGAAATGCGGAGACAGCATGCTCGCGGACAGCAGCGCCAAGAAGAGGTAGACGATTATCGATATCAGCGCGAACAGGAGTTGGCTGATCTGTTGAAGCGTTCCGAGGAACAGCGGGAGCAAGATAGGCTGCGAATGCAAGAAATTGAAGTACTGTTGAAGAAGCAGCAGGACATAGAGAGACAACACCGAAGGGAGAACGATGTGCGGCGAAGTCGTGAAATGGATTTAGTCAACCGACTGAAGCTCTACGAACAGCAGTACACACAGGAAAAGGCCAAGCGAGATGAAGAGAAACAATCATTTCTGGCGAAGGAACAGCAACTGATTGAGCAGCTGGAGTTACTGCGTCTGCATAGCGGGAAGGCACCAGTCGCGGCAGAGTTCGGAACACCTCCAGAGATAGTTCACCAGCAAGTCCCCCTAGTGAGTACTAACCCACCGGCAGCTCCGGTAAGTAGTTCTCAAATCGAGCAAAACGACACAAGCCAAATACACGATGGTGATCCGAGCCGACTGACACCTTGTCCAAGTGTCGCTAATCAGTACAGGAGAGTAGGGCCCCCCAATACACCATTTGTAACTTCCCAGTTAGGGCCTCCTATTGGCGATACAGTAAGACAATCAGGCTTTAATGTAAACGATCCAGCTGGTTCCAACCTTTTCGGGCCGGCCTACCCTCAACCGGTGGCGCAGGGGCCTACACCTCATCAGATGGCAGCAAGGCAGGTGATATCACGAGAGTTGCCAGTATTTGGTGGTGACCCCATAGAATGGCCGCTTTTTATCAGTAGCTACAACCATTCTACCGAGGCGTGTGGCTATTCATCTTCAGAAAACTTGCTGCGTTTGCAAAGATCACTGAAAGGAGCTGCGAAGGAAGCTGTCAGTAGTTTTCTCCTCCATCCATCTACCGTGCCGCAGGTCATATCAACCCTCCAGACGTTATATGGAAGACCTGAGCAGATAGTCCACAATCTTGTTGCGAAAGTTCGGAGTACACCCGCACCGAAAGCAGAGAGACTGGAGACGTTAATTCAGTTCGGTTTGGCTGTGCAGAACTTGTGTGGACACCTAAAGGCGGTGGGAATGGAGAACCATCTTTCCAACCCTATCCTCCTGCAAGAGCTCGTGGACAAGCTTCCGGCAAACATCAAATTCAGCTGGGCGCTTCATCAGGAAACTCTACCACTGGTTGACCTAAACGGGTTCAGCGAGTATATGAGGAAGGTCACAACCGCTACCAGTGGAGTTACAAACTTCTGCACTCCGGCAAAGTCTACGCAGGAAGAAAAGGTGAAGATAAAGGATAAAGCGTTCGTGAATGCTCATGCTACGTACGAGCGCAAGGAATCAAAACCATCCTACAAATCAGTAGCTAGCAATCGACGAGAACAGGCCCAGGATTCTAGAGGAAAGATCGCCGAAGGAAGCAAGTGTTGTCCATTATGTAGCGCTGATGGACACACTACTGCGGAATGCACGGCCTTCAAGAAACTTTCAGTAGATGGACGGTGGAACTTTGTCAAAGACAATAAACTGTGTAGGAGATGCCTAGTGTCGCATACTCGCTGGCCATGCGAAGGCGAGCTTTGCGGGATCAACAGTTGCCAGAAACGTCACCATCGCTTACTTCACTATGAGCCATCCAAGAGGCAGGTTGTGAACTCCACCGACGCTACTGTTACTATTCTTCGTCAGCCCGTGTCACCAACGTTGTTCAAAATCCTACCAGTGACGTTGTATGGAAAGAATGGCGTCGTGAACACGTACGCATTCTTGGACGACGGTTCCTCGGCAACCCTTCTAGAGCAGACCATTGCGAATGAGTTGGGGATGAATGGGAAGCCGCATTCCTTGTGCATCCATTGGACAAGTGGAATAAATAAGCAGATTGCGACAACGGCTCTGGAAACCTTCAGTATTTCGGAGCCCGGAAGTCAAAGGCGCTTCAACTTGTCGGAAGTATACACCGTTGAAAACCTAGGTCTGCCTGAGCAATCGTTGAACTTTGAACAGCTGACGGAGGAGTTCAAGCATCTGCGTCATCTTCCCGTGAAGAGTTTCCGCAAGGCCGTTCCTGGATTGTTGATTGGATTAAGCAATTCGCACCTACTAACAACAACGAAGATTCGAGAAGGAACAGAGGGAGAACCGATCGCTGCAAGGACGCGAGTAGGATGGGTCATCTGCGGCCGTGTACGAGGGGGAGAAGAACAGTTCCAGCACCGTCAGATGCACATTTGCACGGAAACGTCCGATCGTGACCTGCATGATTACGTACGAGAATTTTTCTCCGTGGAAAGCCTTGGAGTTGCCGTAGCACCCAACTTGGAGGGCAACGAGGATCAACGAGCACGCCAAATCCTACAAGAAACAACAGTTAGAACGGGTAGCGGAAAGTTCGAGACCGGATTACTTTGGAAGCAAGATGTCGTCGAGTTCCCGGATAGTAGACCAATGGCTGAGCGTCGGTTGAAATGCTTGGAGAGACGTCTGGAGAAAAATCCGCAGTTGTACGACAGTGTGAGGCAGCAAGTGGCAGACTACGAGTCCAAGGGCTATATTCACCGAGTTACTGATGAAGAAATGGCAAGTTTCGACCCCAGACGTGTTTGGTATCTTCCATTAGGCGTCGTGTTGAACCCAAACAAACCCGGGAAGGTACGCGTCATTTGGGACGCGGCGGCAAAAATTGACGGATCATCGCTGAATTCGATGCTGCTGAAAGGACCCGATCTTTTAACTCCGCAGCTGTCTGTTACGTTCAAGTTCCGTGAGCGAGAAGTTGCCTTTTCCGGCGACATACAAGAAATGTTTCTGCAAGTTGGAATCCGAAAGGAGGACAGGAGCGCGCTATTGTTTGTTTACCGCAATCACTCGAACGAACCTATGGTGACGATGGCGTCCGATGTTGCTATCTTTGGAGCGACGTGTTCCCCGGCCCAATCACAGTACGTGAAGAATCTCAACGCAACGGAGCATGAGGCTCAGTACCCAAGAGCAGCTTCGGCGATCAAAAACAAGCACTACGTCGACGACTATCTTGATAGCGTCGACACTGAAGAGGAAGCCGTCGAGCTAGCGTTAGAAGTTGCTGAAGTCCACAGCAAAGCGGGCTTCCGCATACGCAATTGGGTATCTAATCGGACATCGGTTCTGGAAGCAATCGGAGAAGCTAATCCGGCCGCAGTGAAAAGTCTTTCGATGAACAGTCAGAGCGCTTTCGAGCGTGTGCTTGGAATATCGTGGATTCCAGGTGACGATGTGTTCTGCTTCACGATTAATCTTCAAGGAGACCTGGAAAGTGAGGTTGCGCCGACTAAACGTACGATGCTGAGCTTTGTTATGAAGATTTACGACCCCTTGGGGCTAGTGGGCTCACTAGTGATCCAAGGAAAAATACTGCTGCAAGACGCGTGGAGAGCTAAAATGGATTGGGATGAGCAGATTTCCGAAGATCTGTTCTCGCGCTGGAAGCTTTGGCTGCAGATGCTGAAGGAGTTGAACAACGTTCGCATCCCTCGAAGTTACTTTCGGGGTTACGATCCTACCTGTTTCGATACCCTGGAGCTTCACGTATTCGTGGATGGGAGTGCACAAGCATACTCGTCCGCAGCTTACTTCCGTGTTCGAGATCGAGGGCAGATACGATGTGCGTTAGTTGCCTCTAAAACGAAGGTAGCTCCACTCCAACTAGTTTCCGTCCCACGACTAGAATTGCAGGCAGCCGTAATTGGAGCACGTCTGCGCAAGACCATCGAGGATGGCCATTCCATAAAGGTAACACGCACCTACTTTTGGAGTGATTCCAGCACTGTCGTCTCATGGATCAAGTCTGACACCCGTCGATACCGGCAGTACGTTGCATTTCGGGTGAATGAGATTTTGAGCTTATCGAAAACTGAAGAGTGGCGATGGTTGGGAACGAAGATCAATGTTGCAGATGAAGCCACCAAGTGGGGAAAAGGACCGAATTGTAACTCCGACAGCCGATGGATGCGAGGGCCCGCCTTTCTGTACGAAGAGAAGAATAGTTGGCCAAAGGACAAGTTCGTGATGATTGAAGAAACGCCAGAGGAATTAAGACCAGCTTACGTGTGCAGTCACTTCCTGTCAGTTCCCATGATTGATATTTCACGATTCTCAAAATATGAAAGGCTGTTACGGAGCATGGCGTATGTCTATCGGTTTTGTAATAGGCTTCTACAACGAATTGGAAGAAGGCCTTCCGAAGGTGCATTGAGTGTCAGCGGTGAAGATTTGCGGAATGCGGAAAGGTGTCTCTGGCGGCTCGCTCAATCAGATGGTTACCCGGATGAGGTCGCTATACTGACACACAACAAGCAGTCAACACCTGAAAACCAACAATCGTTAGGTCGAAGTAGTTCGTTGACAAATCTTCCTCCTGTGTTGGATGAGCATGGATTGATCCGTGTTGATGGTAGAATCGCAGCCGCAGATTACGTACACTACGACACCAAGTACCCAGTAGTTCTACCTAAAGGACACCCGATTACGGACTTGCTACTGGACTGGTATCACCGAAAGTTTCGTCACGCCAACAATGAAACGGTCGTGAACGAAGTGCGTCAGAAGTTTTTCGTCCCGAAGCTAAGATCATGCGTCCGATCAGTTGCGAAACGTTGCCAGTGGTGCCGCGTTTACAAAGCCGTCCCTGCAGTCCCGAAGATGAGTCAACTGCCTCGGTCCCGCGTTACACCATTCGTTAGACCCTTCACATTTGTGGGCATAGACTACTTCGGGCCCTACCTAGTGAAGATCGGTCGTAGTGCAGTTAAACGGTGGGTAGCGATATTCACATGCCTAACCGTACGGGCTATACATATGGAGGTAGTGCATTCGCTTTCTACCGATTCTTGTAAGAAAGCAGTTAGGCGGTTCATCGCTCGCAGAGGAGCACCACAAGAAGTCTATACGGATAACGGGACGAATTTCATCGGCGCGAGTAGAGAGTTGGAAGATGAGTTGCGGAACATCAACGTTAGCTTGAGCAGCACATTCACGGACACCAATACCCAGTGGCGATTCAACCCTCCCTCAGCTCCACACATGGGCGGATGCTGGGAGCGCATGGTCCGATCCGTGAAGACCGCACTGGGAACTCTGCCGGAATCAAGGAAGCTGGACGACGAGTCTTTCATGACACTGTTGGCAGAAGCGGAGCATATGGTCAATTCGCGCCCTTTAACGTTTTTGCCTGTTGACAGCGAGGAGCAGGAGTCGTTGACTCCCAATCATTTTCTGATGCTTAGCTCTAGTGGAGTGCGGCAACCGATCAAAGCGCCGGCGTGTGAACGAAAAGCGTTGAAGGGCAGCTGGGACCTTATTCAACAGAAGTTGGACGCTTTCTGGAGTCGCTGGATCTCCGAGTATTTGCCAGTAATATCACGCCGATCTAAATGGTTCAATCACGTGACGCCTATCAAGGAAGGAGCGTTGGTTGTTATAGTCGACGGGAAGATGCGGAACCAATGGATACGTGGACGGGTGAGCCGAACTTATCCCGGCAAGGATGGAGCAGTACGTCTGGCGGACGTGAATACATCTACAGGGGTGTTGAAGAGGAGAGCAGTTTGTAAGCTAGCAGTTTTGGATGTCTGCGATCACAAAGATGAAACGCAAAGTGATCATGGTGATGTCGATTGCGGACGGCGTCGTGTGCGCAGCGGATATGGTGTCGTCGAACCAGTGCCCGTACGACACGAGGGGGAGGATGTTGCGACAACGTCGTCCATCGAAGCACCCCCCGGAAGCTTTGGCGTTTCTCATGCGAATGTGTGAGAGCAGCAACGAAACGAATGCGAGATGTCAGATAGACCGTGATAATTAGAATTTGCAAATCATTGTTTGGATGCTGAATTGTATACGCAGAATTCAAAAGTGAATTACGAATTATATTATTTAATTGCCAAATTCGAACTTAATTTCCTATTAGAGTTACAGATCATTCTATATTTCCCTATATGAGCCCTAATTTGTACCGATATACAGGATTCGAACTGCCTAGTAAGGAGACCAATTGTGAGTACGAATTGTTGTTACATTATGCATCTATTCTTAAACAATAAATTTACAGCTTTGAGCTGATTCTACCGGGAACATTGGTGAGTCTGCTAAAAAGATCTCCGAAAAGTAAACTCCGTCCCCAACAGGAATAGTTGTGCTAAGAAATGCATGGTACCTCCCCCCCTTGCACCCTCCCTCCTTTTGCTGGTAACCGAAAATACGTTGCTTTTTTTTTGTATTTTTTATGAATTCTACATGTTTTTGCTCAAATTTCATCAATAGTTTTTACTGATCATTGACATGCAATGTATTACTACCCATCATAGTCTGTTGAAGTTTTGATCCCAGAGCTATTCTAAGGCCTCCAAAGTACTCCGATGTTTGCGTCACAAATCCAACATTCTAAACCAAATTTGATACACGATGAATCATCACAGAACATAGTCTACGCTACTCAGAAAGCCTCAAAGCACTCCTAGAAAACTTATGGTACATGAATTGGGTGATCTAGGTCATCCAAACTACTCTGGAATTCATTTTCTTAAGATCTACAACATCTGCCATCATTTGTGTTCACTCTGTTCATGAAATTTAGTCACGTTGATGTCCATTAGACCTCGCAATGTTACGAGCAATTCAATATTGTGGAAGTTGGACATTCCGTGAAATACAAATGGCCTCCTGTATCATGCTTAAATTGTAAAAAAAATATTCGTGGAATGTAGTCTATACTGCTGATGGAGCCTCATTACACAACTATAATGCTTTTGGTACATTCATGGGATATTCCAGGCTTTCCAAACTATTCTGAAATTAGGACCTTCAAGGTCTACAGACTCTACTCTTGTTCACTCTATCGACATAATTATCTCACGATTGTGTCTGTTGCACCTCATGATATTACGAGTATCTCTATGTGTTGCTATTTGGGTGTCCACTGGCATACAAATAGACCCAATGTATTTTGAAGTATGGGTCTCAATATCTGTAAATCTAAGGATGTTTTATTGTAGCAAATGCTCGCGGAATATAATCTACGCTACTCTTAGAGCCTCAGAGTGCAATTTTGATAGCTTAGCAATATCTACTTGGTGATCTAGGTCATCCAAACTACTCTGGAATTCATTTTCTTAGGATCTACAACATCTACCATCATTTGTGTTCACTCTGTTCATGAAATTTAGTCACGTTAATGTCCATTAGACCTCGCAATGTTACGAGCAATTCAATATTGTGGTAGTTGGACATTCCGTGAAATACAAATGGCCTCCTGTATCATGCTTAAATTGTAAAAAAATATTCGTGGAATGTAGTCTATACTGCTGATGGAGCCTCATTACACAACTATAATGCTTTTGGTACATTCATGGGATATTCCAGGCTTTCCAAACTATTCTGGAATTAGGACCTTCAAGGTCTACAGACTCTACTCTTGTTTCTGTTCACTCTATCGGCATAATTATCTCACGGTTGTGTCTGTTGCACCTCATAATATTACGAGTATCTCTATGTGTTGCTATTTGGGTGTCCAATGTCATACAAATAGACCCAATGTATTTTGAAGTATGGGTCTCAATATCTGTAAATCTAAGGATATTTTATTGTAGCAAATGCTCGCGGAATATAATCTACGCTACTCTTAGAGCCTCAGAGTGCAATTCTGATAGCTTAGCAACATCCACTTGGTGATCGAGATCTCCCAAACTATTCTGGAATTCAGACCTTCAAGATCCACAAGCTCTACTCTTGAATCTCTTTACTTTATCGGTGTAGCTCCTCCAAAAAATCCTTCAGGAATTCCTCCAAAACTTTCGCCAAGAATTCCTCGAAGAATCTTTCTAGGTATTCCTCCAAGAATTTCTGCCAATAATTCCTGGAAGAATTCATCCTGCAATTTTTCAAGAAATTCCTCTATAATTTATCCAAGAGTTCCTCAAAGATTTCTACCAGAAATTCCTACAAGAATCCCTCCGGAATTTTTTTCAAGAATTCCTTCAAGAATTCCACCAGAAATTCAAGAATCGCTCCAGACATTACTCTAAAAATTCTGCCAAGAATTCCTCAAAGAATCCCTCTAGGTAATTCTCCAGGAATTCCTCATAGACTTCTGCCAAGAAATTCTCCAAGCATTCCTCCAGGAATTCTTCCAAGCGTTTCTCAAGAAATTCTCCAAGAATTCCACTATGATTTTTTCCAAGAAGCTCTCAAGAATTTTTTCCAGAAATTCCTCAAAGAATTTCTCCAGAAACTTGCAGGAAATCGTCCAGAAATTTTTCCAAAAATTATTCCAGAGATTCATCCGAGATTACTTTCAGGCATTCCTCCCGGAATTCCTCCAGGAATTCCGACAGAAATTACTTCAGGAAATCCTCCAGGAACTTCATCAGGAATTCATCGAAGATTTCTTCCAGGAATTCCTCCAGGGATTTTCAGGATTTTTTTCAAGAATTCCTCCATAAATTCTTCCATGAATACCCCCAGGGTCTGGAATTACTTTAAGGATACGTTCGAGGATTCCTTCAGTGATATCCTCAAAAATTCCTCTAAAAAATCTTAAGGGATTACTCCAAAAATTCCTCTCAAAATTACTCAAGGAACTCCTTCAGGAATTATTCCAGCAATTCCTCTAGGAACTCTTTCAGGAATTTCATAATAAATTCTTCTTGGAATTCCACCAGGAAGTCCTCCAGGAATTCATCCAGCAATTCCCCCAATAATTCTCCCCCAAGGAATTTCTCCAAGACTTCATCCAGGAATTCTTCCAAGACATATACCTAGAATTTTTCCAAGAATCCTTCCGGGAATTCCTTCAAAAAATTCTACAGGAAAATCCCCAAGAATTTCTCCAGAGGTCCCTCTATTATTTCTGCCAACATTCCCTCCAAGTATTTTTTCATGAACTTCTTTCAAGAATTCATTCAAAAATCTTCTAGAAATTCTTTCATAGAGTCCAAGTTTCTTCAGGAAGTCTCCAGAAATTTCTCAAGAAAATACTCCTGGGACAACTCCAGGAATTTCTCCGAGAATTCCTTTAGGTAATTCTCCAGGAACTGCTCCGAGACCTCTTCCTAGTATTTCTCCAAGAATTCCATCAGGAGTTATTCCAAGAATTCTGTTGAGAATTCCTCCAAGAATCCCATCCGGATTTTTTCCAAAAATTTCTCTAGTTATTAGCGTTAGCGTTAGTTTCTTTAGTTATTCCTCCAAAACTTCTGCTAAGAATTTCTCCAAGAATCCGTTCAGGAGTTCCTCCAGAAATTCTTTCACGAATTCCGACAGAAATTCCGATAAGAATTTCTCCAAGACCTGCTGCAATTATTCTGTCAAAAATTCCTCCGAGAATCCCGCCAGGCATTTTACCAGGGATTCCTTTATAAATTACTCTAAGAATTACAGGTTTTTTTTTGTTTATAAAAATACCTTCAGGAATTCTTCAGAAATCCCTCCAGAAATGCCTACAGGAATCCCCAGGAATTCCTTCAAGATTTTCTTCAGGAAAAATCCAAGAATTTCTCCAAGACTTCCCACAAGAATTCCTCCAAAAATCCAGAATTCCTTCCAGAGTTTCTTCCAGAATTCCCTTCAATAAATTTCTTCAGGAATAGCTTCAAGACTTTTTTCAAGATGACAAGATGTCCACTAAGAATCCAGGAATTTCTCCAAGAATTCCAGGAAAATTTCTTTCAGGAATTTCTCAAAGAATTCTTGGAGAAATTTCTGGAGGATCTCCTGGAGTACTTTCTGGAAGAATGCATGTAGTAATTTGTGAAAGAATTTTCAAAGAATATCCTTGGGAATTTTTAAAGGAATTCCTTGAGGAATCCCTGGAGGAATTTTTATTTTCTGGAGGAATTCCTGGAGAAATTTCTGGAGCCATTCCCGGAGGACTTTTTGGAGAATTTCCTGGAGGAATTCCTTGAATAGGGTATATGTACCATTCCTTGGCCTAATTTGCAAGCCGCCTTGACAATTTTGACCATAACTCATGAATTAATAGCACTAGAAATAATATGTTGACGCTATTACACACTCTAGGCAATGCATGTTTCACCAATTGGAAGTAAACTTACGTAAATATTCAAAAATTTACTTAATTAAGCTGAACAGATTCGATGCGATGGTATGCAACGTTGGTTTATGGTACGAAAATTGGCCTATTAGTGGATACAACGTTGGCCAATTGCTTTCCATGCACTGGAACCACTAATTATCTTATTTTTTCGATATTTCTGCTGAAGTATTATCTCTGTTTGTTCACCAATCTTACTTTTATATTATGTTTTCGGAGCCAAATTTTCAAAAAACTATAAATAAATCACTTTAACTAAAGTTCTTTCTTAATTTAGTAACGAAAACAACGCAACCCTATTATTGTGTTATATTTTTACAATCATCGCACACAAAATCTTTCTTCCTGTTCGTTCTTTTTTGTTCTTACGCAAGAAATGTTGTTGACGTATTTTTATCGCTGTTTTTGACGTCACTTTACTGATGGGCCAAGATTTGGGTACATAGTGAAAAAAATGTCCTCAATATTCGGCCCACATACAATTTGTAAAATAGTTATTATTCGTTGAAAACAAATACATAAGTTCAAAATAGCGTCTTTGACCGTCGCATCAAATGTTCAGTTATTGAAAAGTCAATTCGAAATGTTCCAGAATCATGCCATTTATGATCATGTGTATAGACTACCCACTAAGCCGAAGAATCATGGCGTATACAAAAGCTAAACAAAGTGACATTTTCATCCAATTTTAATACTTCAAAGTGCTAAAATTGAAACGAAATGTTACAGTTCTTTGGCGCATAGCTTTTCCGATATCCAGATATGCGTGTTTGTTTGAGTTTTTGGTTTTCATTGAGATAGGCCGAACGAGGGGACTATGCCAACGAAGCATCCCGATACCCTATTACTTGTAGGAATTCCTGGAGTATTTTCCGAAACAATTCCTAGAGGAATTCCCGTAGGAGGAATTCGCCCAGGAGAAATTCGTAGAGTAATTCCTGGAGAAATACCTGGAGGAAATCCTGAATGAATTACTTCCTGGACGAATTTCTGGAATTCCTGAAGCATATCCATGAGGAATTCTTGGACGGATTCTTAGAGGAATTCTTAGCAGAAGTTTTGGAGTAATAACAGGAGAAATTCTTGAAAAATTTGCTGGAGGATTTTTAGAGAAATTTTTGGAGAAATTCCTGATGGGATTCTTAGAGGAATTCTTAACAGAATTCTTTGAGTATTTTCCGGAGAAATTCTTGGAAGAACTTTGGGAAGAAGTTTCGGAGCAGTTCCTGGAGAATTACCTGAAGGAATTCACGGAGGAATCCCTAAGGTTGTCCCTGGATTATTTTCTTGCGTAATTTCCAGAGGTTTCCTGGAGAATCTTGCAGGTATTTATGAAGGAAATTCTGAAAGATTTTTTGATGAATTCTTGAAGGAATTTCATGAAAAAAAACCTTGGAGATATTCCTGGCGAAATTCCTGAAGGGATTCTTGTCAGAAGTCTTAGAGAGACCCCTGGAGAAATTCTTGGGGAAGGTAGTGTAGGATTTTTTGGAGGAATTCCTGGAGGGATTTTTGGAAAAGTTCTAGGCATATGTCTTGGAGGAATCCCTGAAGGAACTTTCGGATGAATTTCTTGAGGAGTATTCATGAAAGAATTTCTGGAGGAATTGTTGAAAAAATCCTGAAAAATCCCTGGAGGAATTCCTCGAAGAACTTCCTGGAGGATTTCCTGAAGTAATTTCTATCGGAATTTCTGGAGGAATTTCGGGAGAATGCCTGAAAGTAATCTCAGATGAATCTCTGGAATAGTTTTTGGAAAAATTTCTGGACGATTTCCTGCAGGTTTCTAGAGAAATTCTATGAGGAATTTTTGGAGAAATTTCTTGAGAGCTTCTTGGAAAAATTCATAGAGGAATTCTTGGAGAATTTCTGGAGAAACGGTTGGATGAATGCTTGGAGAATTTCTTGGCAGAAGTCTATGAGGAATTCCTGAAGAAATACCTAGAGGGATTCTTTGAGGAATTCTTGGCAGAATTTTTAGGGTAATGTCTGGAGCGATTCTTGAATTTCTGGTGGAATTCTTGAAGGAATTCTTGGAAAAATTTGGAGGGATTCTTGTAGGAATTTCTGGTAGAAATCTTGGAGGAACTCTTGGATAAATTATCGAGGAATTTCTTGAAAAGATGCAGGATGAATTCTTCCAGGAATTATTGGCAGAAATTCTTGGAGAAATACCTAGAAAGATTCTTCGAGGAATTCTTGGCGAAAGTCTTGGAGGAATTCCTGAAGGATTTTTTGGAGGAGCTACACAGATAAAGTAAAGAGATTCAAGAGTAGAGCTTGTGGATCTTGAAGGTCTGAATTCCAGAATAGTTTGGATGACCCAGATCATCATGTTGCTTAGCTATCAGAATTGCACTCTGAGGTTCTAAGAGTAGCATGGATTATATTCCGCGAGCATTTGCTACAATAAAATATCCTTGAATTTACAGATATTAAGACCCATACTTCAAAATACATTCGGTCTATTTGTATGCCAGTGGACACCCAAATAGCAACACATAGAGATACTCGTAATATTATGAGGTGCAACAGACACAATCGTGAGATAATTATGCCGATAGAGTGAACAGAAACAAGAGTAGAGCCTGTAGACCTTGCAGGTCCTAATTCCAGAATTGTTTGGAAAGCCTGGAATATCCCATGAATGTACCAAAAGCATTATAGTTGTGCAATGAGGCTCCACTAGCAGTATAGACTACATTCCACGAATATTTTTTTTTTTTTACAATTTAAACATGATAAGGACTGTATCGGAAATTAACTATAAACATTCAAAATGGTCTATCTCGACGCACGGTTGGTCTTTTCATTCCGGTTTTTCTATGAAATCTTCACAATATAGTAAAGTTTAGAACAGCTTGAAGAAATTTGGAAAATGTTTAGTATTATTGAAAATATGGTTCTATGAGTATACCACACAAAATAGCAATCTGTACAAACTGCATTTTTTAAAAATTTTTTTAACGTTTCAAACATTTGTAGCGAAAAAAAATTGTACGGGAAAAAATCTGGAAAATAAGGATTATTACTAGCAGTTATGTACACATAACATATCACTCAAAACCGACTTTTAAATTACTTATTTTGGATAGAAAAACCTCAAACATTAAGAATATGGTCTATCCCAAAAAACACCTACTTTTTGGTCGAACTTTGACGCTCTGTTTTAAATATCTTTAGAGGGTATAAAATTCCGTTCTCTGCTAAAACTACCTCTGCAACACATTTAAATACATACCCAATCGAAAAAAAAATGCAAATTTTCAACTTTATGTATTTTTTATTTGCGTAATCGTTCTTTGAAGACGCATAAAAAAGAGCTCCTCGAAAAATGACGTTTTTTCATTTTTAAGAAGTGCCCTAAACTGCGGAGGGAATTTTTCTTGATGAAAATAGTTCTCCTATATCATGAGCATTCTGGAAAAGAATATATTTGCGCAAAAATAAGAAAAATAATTGAATATTTTCCCACAGTTTTCGCAATTTTAAATTTTTAGGAGTTGTCCAAAATTTTAAAAACATATGTGCAATCTTTGAGATAAAAGTCAAAGTTAAATGATTATTTTTGGAAAATCAGAACTGCCATTCTTACTTTGAGAGATTTATAAAGTGTCTCCAAAAGTAAAGTTATATTTATTTCGAACAGATTATTTTTCAGGCAATTGTGAACGTTTATAGTTAATTTCCGATACAGTCCTTACAGGATGTAGATATCGTAACCCAAACTTCAAAGTGTTTTAGAGGCCATTTGTATTTCACGGAATGTCCAACTACCACAATATAGAGTTGCTCGTAACATTGCGAGGTCTAATGGACATCAACGTGACTAAATTTCTTGAACAGAGTGAACACAAATGATGGTAGATGTTGTAGATCTTAAGAAAATGAATTCCAGAGTAGTTTGGATGACCTAGATCACCCAATTCATGTACCATAAGTTTTCTAGGAGTGCTTTGAGGCTTTCTGAGTAGCGTAGACTATGTTCTGTGATGATTCATCTTGTATCAAATTTGGTTTAGAACGTTGGATTTGTGACGCAAATTTCTGAGTACTTTGGAGGCCTTAGAATAGCTCTGGGATCAAAACTTCAACAGACTATGATGGGTAGTAATACATTGCATGTCAAGGATCAGTAAAAACTATTGATGATTAGCAAAACGATGACATTTGAGCAAAAACATGTAGAATTCATAAAAAAATACAAAAAAGCCACATATTTTCGGCATTTCTTAGCACAACTATTCCCCTTGGCTATAAAAAAAAAACTCCGGGGTAAAGTGTTTTAATACAAAGAAAATATTGCATTTCTGCCAAAAGTAGATCGTCCCGGGTGTTTACGGGTTAATCAGAGAAAAACATGTCTCTGTTTTCAATCGTTTTGGTTATCACTTTCTAGCTTAGGACGTAAAGGACCAAAAACTTCATGTTTCGGAAAATTAAACTTTTTGGTCACTCTTATATGAAATCGACTCAATGTGCATACGTTGAGCAAAAATCTTCCGCTGCATAAATTTGGCTCCCCTCAATACATCAATCTTACGTTCGACTACTGTTGGTTTGATTTTCACCAGCCAGCCAGATTGAATAAAATCAAACTCCGCGCGTGCAAAGGCTGAAATTCCTACCAAACTCCGCAAATTGCGGTGATTCCATCAAGTTCCCAAACACGTTTAACGGTACCTCTAGATTAGCATTTCGAAGATGGTGGTGATGTTTACTACTGCTTCTCATTCGGATTGACAGCTCTATCTCCCCTTCGCGTGCAGTTTGGTTATTTCGCATATATGAGATTATCTTCCTCCCCCCCAGTAGAGAGAAGAGAGGTCGACCGTAATGGATGGAAAATCGATACTTGGAGCGCTAGCAGGCAAGCCGGCCACACATGGATGACGATCAATGAGCGGTTATCTTATCTCTTCAAAGGCTGTTTTGTTGCGAACCCGTCAATAAGTGTGTTTGGAGGATGCACGCACGCAGCGGCAAAAGCAGAACGCGTCAAATGTTGACAGGTGAAAATTGTTAGCCATTCAGGAGTTCGAGTGAAATTGATGTGCGTTATGATGAGTTTGGATAAACTTTCTCATGGAAAACTAGCAGATGAGAATGGATGCGTCTCATAGCTTTCGATCTGCACTCCAGCGCAGGCGAAATAAATATTATAATATTTTTTCGGAACGTCTCTCCGGAACCACCAAGAAGGCTTCAGAAGAGCTAGTGCACAACGCACCCTCAAGGTTAGCCTGCAGCAACGAACATCGATGACTTGCTTCGGGGAGTCCACCAAAGTAGCATGCTGACCTTAGCCAGTTTCCCGGATGATCCTCGCCACTCCCTTCGTTCTCGGAAGTTAGGCAGGGTTGACACCACGTCTGCTTCCAACTGCACAGCAAGTATCAAGAACTGATACCGCGTGCACAGCAATTTGACCTTCCCGCAAATAAGGCCCTATCAGCCAACACACAGAAGGACGTGCTGACATGGGGCCTCCACCTGCCCCGAACTTGCCGAGGACCCCTTTTTAACCCAGTAGATCGACGCCACGACAGCATTGCTACAAGGATGTTCTACCCGCGGCCACTCAATCGCTATAAGGGTCGATCTCGACCGCAGGGCACCGGTATGACCTACGAAGCCGTCTCCGAACCCCTGGACCACCTCTTGTGCCTCAACATTATATTGAGGATGATTTTTTCGAACACCTTTCCCGCCATGTCGATCAAGCATATTGGTCTATACGCCGACGGATCTCCGGGTGGTTTCCTCGCCTTTGGCAATAGAACCAGGCCCTGCCACTTCCAAAACTCTGGGAAAACTCCCTCATTCAGGTATTTCTGCATAGCAGACCTGAGCATCTCGGGAACCTCAGCAATACCTACAATTAAGGCCAGGTTCCGAACTTCGTCCGGAACTGGGGCCTTACCTACGATAAGCAACTTTGCTATCCCCGCAAGTTTCTCATTGGTGACTCTCTGCTCATCGCCAGCCCGAAAGGAGGTCAAAGACAAAGATCATAATGCGGAAAAAGCCCCTCGATGATCCCCTCCAACATCTCTGGAGATTGCTCTGTAGGAGCCATTACACCTCTCGTCTTGACCATCACGATCTTGTAGGCATCACCACACGGATTCGCATTGGCACTCTGACGAAGACCCTCGAAGCAGGCCTTTTTGCTTGCCCTTTTCTCGGTCTTCGGAGCGGCTTTTGCAGCGGCGAACACCACCCGCCATTCGTTTCACTCTTCCTCACATCGTGCTCGCTGCATCCACCGTCTAGCTCGTAGGCAGGCGCGGAGCAGGTCTCTAACTACGAGGGCTTGGAATTGGCCTAGTTGCCTCTTCCTCTCCCTTCTGCCTGCTGTTATTGTAGTCGATAGCGCACCGCTCTACGATATCTGTGTGTGTAGGCCTCATCTAACCTACAGTTTGAATGAATTGATAGGCCAGGACTACAAAAAGTAACGGTCAAATGTACTTTTGATACCGACATTAGCCAAATCGACATCTAGCAGGATCTAACCACGCTAGTTCATAAATCGGTTGCCCCATTCCACGCCACGGTCCAGGTTTTGAAGTCACCAGCTATTACCATCGGCCTTCGTCCTGTTGGCACAATCACCATACAGTCCAGCATCTGGGTGAACTGTACGATCGACCACTGTAGAAGCGTATGACATATAGAAAAGAAGACCATGGGCTTGGTGGTCACGAAACCCTGGATCCATGGACGACGGGTAAATGTGCATATCGCCGCCGTTTTTCCTAACCTATCCGCGAGCCAATTGCCGTTACCGGCGGGTACTGGGTACGGATGCGCTATGATGGCGATATCCGTTCCTCTGTCAGAAACTGCCTGACAAAACAGTTGCTGGGCTGCGTCACAGGGCTTCTGGTGCAGCTGCGTACCTGCACTCTGATTGGTCAGCTGTGGCTCTTTTGAAGGCCGTGGTGCACCCTGGGCCTCCCGTCGTCCCAGCCTTTCGCCTTTCAGTCTTCACCGACATACCGACATATCTTGAGCTTCCATATTTCAACAGATTAATTGGCGTCCGCCACAGGTATTTAGCTGAACCAAGACCACCTGTATCCCTGCCGAGCCTTTCCGTAGTCGAACTACTGCGGCGGTCACCTTAAAATCGTACTGTTGCCGCAGTTCCGTGACAAGCTCTTTCCGCGTCAATGATTTCCTACAGGTTTTCGTCTTTCAAAATGGCTTATGCGGTGAAAGCTTTCACCTTGACACCCTCACCAAGCACCTCTTCTGCCCAGGCATGAGAATGAGACTTTTTTCTGCTTACCGTTCATCGATACAGGCAGTAAAATAAAAACAAAACAACGGCAGCACCAATACCATCAGACGCCGCGCCGACGGCAGTCAAGCAGACGCTTGATGGTTTTCGCTTCCACACGAAAATATTTATGAGCAGTCATGCTGAGGTGGGTGATTGCGAAAAATGTCAAATATTTTCAACTGCTAATAACTCACTTGTTTTAATAAATAATTTAAATCGATTTGCACAAATAGCTAGAGCACACTCCTAGCTTTGTGATGCATGTAAAGAAGTTTGTCTAGAAGCGGTTTGAAACACAGAAAAATGCGAAAACAGGAGAGACAGAAATTTTTGTCGTCGTTGTGCTCGAGTACTGGCGCTCTCGCGCTTGGAAACCGTTTCGAGGAAGAAGGCTGCTGGAAAAAAAATGTTATGACATTTATTTTTCGAACAGTTTGTGTTTGGCTGGGCCTGTGATGTTCGTGTGGAAAAATGTCAAATGTACAGCCGGTAATCGTTTTTTCCAGTACATTTCTCATCCCTGCTTCTGCCAAACATTTGTATGCGGCATCCTTGCGAGCTTTATCGCGCTTGAAATCGAGGATCACTTCGCTGTACGAATATGTCGAATATTGTGTACGTTGGCTTCAAGATCCACGATCTAGGCATCGCTCCTAATCAAATTCAAGGCTTCCGAGTACTTAGACTCGCCCGTCTTGATAATGATCACGACATTCTTTTCACGCTTAGCACCTGTTCTCTTACCTGTCCTAGGCTAGGTGTTCCTGCCCGCCTTATCCTTTTATTTTTCTTCCTGCCGCCAGGTTTTAGGATGCTTCCTTCCCTTATCCTGCCGTAATTTGTCCTGTGCTGGCTGTGTACCCACAAACGGTCACAATCACCTGTTCTCTTCGATCCGGGACGTACCGCTCTTCACTGATAAAAAATATCATAAAAACACGATAAATTTTATTGTTACAACACCACTTTTTCGAAAATTATTCATCATTAAACGTATTGTAATTTGCACAGCACACTCACCATCATCCCAATTGTTATATACAGTGTATCAAACAATTGTCCGTACAGCAATTTTTTGGTCAAAATAATTTTTCATTTAAATAATTATAACTTTTTAATACGTCAATCAAAAACGCTGAAATTTTGACCAATTATAACCCATATATTAAAGCTCCATTGGTAAAATTTTGAGCGAGATTGAATAAGTTTTCTGAAAGTTATAGAACTTTTAGTAAAACTTATAAGATTTTTGAACACATTTTCAAAACATTATATCTCAATATGTACTCGATGAAATTTTTTCATTTTTTTTTGTGTTACATCTTATTCCTAAGGCTTTCATATGCAGCCATGTTTGGGGTTTTATATTCACTATAAAAAAATTGAAAAATGCGTGTATGTAGTTGACGATGTTTGAAAACTTACCATATTTTGCACATATAATCTGCCAAACGTTTTTCACCAATAAAAGTGCATTAACTGAAAGAAACATCCATAGGACCTACTCTTTATAAGTAGTTTGAGAGGTCCTGTATAAAAATATATCATTAAGAGAGTTTAAAAAAGTTGAAAACACTTGGCACTTTTATTGACCAAAATATGATAAATTTCCAAATGACACTCCGAACATATCCAGATTTTTCATATTTTTTGTAGTGAATATAAAACCTTAAACGAAGCTGCATATGAAAGCATTAGGTATAAGCTGTAACACGAAAAATATTGAAAAAGTTTCATCGAGTACATATTGAGATATAATGTTTTAAAAATGTATTCAAAAATTGTATAAGTTTTACTAAAAGTTCTATAACTTTCAGAAAACTTATTCGATCACGCTCAAAATTTTACCAATGGAGCTTTAATATATGGGTTATAATTGGTCAAAATTTCAGCGTTTTTGATTGACGTATTAAAAAGTTATAATTATTCAAATGAAAAATTATTTTGACCAAAAAATTGCTGTACGGACAATTGTTTGATACACTGTACTTCCACAATAAAAAATGGTGGTCGTTATGTAATAGAAACATCATTGTTCATCTTTTTCTTTTCGTAACGTCCTCACTTGGATAAATCTTGCTTTTCAACTAGTTTTCTATAAGTACTTCCTCAGTTATTAATTGACAGCTTCCTCTGCCAACATCTACTACACTCAAATTTAAAACGAAAACTAAAAAAACATAAGTCATATGTGTGGTGGATGCAGTTACAATTCTTACTGCATCCACCACATTTTGTATTTGACGATATGTACAGAGTAGAATAACATGATCCAAACAACAATAATATGTATTGTTATTTATTTGTTAGTATGTATTGAAAAACAATCGAATCAATTAGTCACTAATAAAACTAATGTCCACTAACTGTACAAACTATATAGGCTTGACTTCAATTGTAATAATAAACAATATATCAACTGTGTGTTTTATTGTGAACAATAAAACCAGTCATATGTTAATCATATTTACCATGTAATGAATGGTCATTTTTTATCCGGATCGATCCCTCGCGACGAGGCAGAAGCAAAACACCACTCTTTTGATTTTGAGGAGAATTATCAAGCCTGCCCTTCGGTCTACCCGCGAACACGAAGGCCTTTGTCTGGGTAGACTTTGGCATTTTCAGCTTCACGGGGTCTTACAAACTCTACTTGAGGTCCTTACTCATGTCTGACTTCGAGGACGCAAAGTCTCTGACAGGGTCAAGCTGTTTGCTGTGCAGCCACCTTCATCCACTTATCTCTGATCTTGTTGATGGCCCTCATTAACCACGCTACATCCATGATCTCTTCTGACATGCTAGCCGGGGAGGCTACCTCTTCTTGTATATGCTCTTCTTGACCGCTTCTCGAAAGGTTAACTTCTCCACTACCGGGAATTGTGGGTATAATGAACAGGGTGGTGTTTTTCAGCATTCAGCGTTTTTCTGCATATTTTAACAATTGGGTTCTTTGCATTAACGTAAATCATTATACTTCTGCTAATCTTGAACTTAAAAATTAACAAAATTGCTTTGAAATGGCGAAAATATCGAAAATCATGCAAACAATATGGTGTGATGTAAAAATGTACTTGTCGTAATTAAGGACAATCCCGATATTACATATTCGCAAAAACTACATGTGCCTTACCATATTCCAACAACCTACTTCTAATTTTCTAAAGAAAATATTTAGTGGAGAAAAAAAAATAGGTTATGGTTTTGATAACATTTTAGGAGTAACTTTAAAACAAAGAAAGCGTGGGGGTAAAATGAATAGTTGGTTCAAACTTTATATAATTTATGCAAAATTTTGTTCAAACACGGTATACTGAAATCTCTCACGCATATCGTTACACAACTGGAGCAAAAAGGTAATAAAAATATTTAACTTCAATAAAATCCGACTGTATTAAATGTAATTAAATGTATTAATTTTTTCAAATATTTATTTCAATACATTCTGAATTTAACAGAAGTTTCAAAAGCGTAGCATATACAATTAACAATAACGTTGCTGTCAAGCGGTTGAACACATGTATCGAAATTATATGTTTTTATTATTAATTTAAATTATTGTTTCTTCCATTTTTTGTCATCTAAAAGAAATAAAGAAAATTGTGTTTTTGTGCATTTTTTTAATGGGATTTCAGTTGGAGCTGCGTGACAGCTTGTTTGCCAAGGCTGAACCCGTTATTCAAATTTCATCTCTACAAAGACCAATGTTTAGACGGAATAGGTTATGTTGTGGGCAACATAACCTATTCCGTCTAAACATTGGTCTTTGTACACTAGTTTTTACATTGTGCCTAAGTAGTTTTAATCAAAATTTTGCATTTTCCCTCCCATAGTTGTATTAGTCATATCCGCCCTCAGTCATGTGAAGTCTATGAAGCTATCAGAATAAATCTTTACCCGCGGAACCTGAAGCCCTTTCTTACCTTACCGGTCAGGCTAAGGCCGGGGTGGCCTCTGCTGTACATAGTAGCCGCCTCCATTCCACTCGGTCCATGGCAGTTTGTCTCCAGTTCCGCACTCTGCGTAGGGTCCGCAGATCGTCCTCCACTTGGTCGACCCACCTAGCTCGCAGCGCTCCACGTCTTCTTGTACCGGTCGGATGACTATCGAGAACCATTTTAGTCGGGTTGCTATCCGACATCCTGATGACGTGACCCGCCCACCGTAGTCTCCCGATTTTCGCGGTATGGACGATGGTTGGTTCTCTTAGCAGCTGATGCAGCTCGTGGTTCATTCGCCTTCTCCAAGTCCCGTCTTCCATCTGCACTCCGCCGTAGATGGTACGCAACACCTTCCGTTCGAAAACTCCAAGGGCGCTTTGGTCCTCTGCACGTAGGGTCCATGTTTCGTGCCCATAGAGGACGACCGGTCTAATCAACGTTTTGTAGATGGTTAACTTCGTGTTACGGCGAACTTTATTCGATCGTAGAGTTCTGCGGAGTCCAAAGTAAGAACGATTTCCTGCCACAATGCGCCTCTGAATTTCTCTGCTGGTGTCGTTGTCGGCGGTCACCAGTGAGCCCAAGTACACGAATTCTTCAACCGCCTCGATTTCATCACCGTCGATATGAATTCGGGGTGGCGGGCGCGGTGATTCCTCCCTGGAGCCCTTTGCCATCATGTAGGTACTTTGTCTTTGACACATTAATGACTAATCCGATTCGCCTGGCTTCACTCTTTAGTCGGATGTACGTTTCCGCCATCGTCTCAAATTTACGAGCTATAATATCAATATCATCAGAGAAACCAAGCAGCTGATCGAACTTCATGAAAATCGTTCCACTCGTGCTTATCCCCGCTTTCCTTATTAAATCTTCTAAAGCAATGTTGAACAGCAAGCACGAAAGACCATCACCTTACCGTAACCTTCTGCGTGATTCGAACGGACTCGAGAGTGTCCCTGATACTCGAACTACGCACATCACTCGATCCATCGTCGCCTTGATCAACCGTGTCAGTTTATCCGGGAATCCGTATTCGTGCATAATCTGCCATAGCTGTTCTCGATCGATTGTATCATACGCCGATTTGAATTCGATGAACAAGTGATGTGTGGGCACGTTGTATTCGCAGCATTTATGCAACACCTGGCGGATGGCGAACATCTGGTCCGTTGTAGCGCGTTCACCCATGAATCCAGCCTGATATTGCCCCACGAAATCTCTTGCAATCGGTGATAGTTGGCGGCATAAAATTTGAGAGAGTATCTTGTAGGCAGCGCTCAGTAGTGTGATCGCGCGGTAGTTCCCGCAATCCAACTTGTCGCCCTTTTTGTAGAAGGGACACACGATACCTTCCATCCATTCCTCCGGTAATACTTCCTCCTCCCAAATCTTGGTAATTACTCAACCGCTGGATGCCAGAACAGACGCTGTTTGAGCCGCACCTCCGTGGTGAACAGACGATCGGGTCGTAATCTAGCTGAAGTCAGAAGGACAGTGCCCAGGCTGCACTACCAGCTAAGCACACAACTCTTAGCTGGCGGTCTTTCTCATAGCTTGACCCGTGGAAGCATGAGGTAGGAACTTGTAAGGACCAGAGCTATGTTAGACGCTCTCCTTATCGACTCACCGTTTTGCAGCCCCAGGATTGTTTATATCCTTGCTATTACTTCTTGGAAATAACTTAACACAAAATGCTGTCTATGTTGACAACTGTGCCTCCTAGGAGTCCATTCAACGAATAGCACTGGAAATAAGGTCCACAACGCCAGAACGCTGCATTAACGCGGTTAGGGTCAAATTACTGTGAGAAGTGCCCGATAGGGGCCCACATCATTTCCTATGTTTTAGGAATTTTATTTTATGAACTGTATTCAAACTATGTGAATTTCACAAAAAGAAGAGATCATTGGATAACTCTCTATGAACATATTCAAATAATTGGTTTTATTGTTTTTCCGGTATTGCTCTTTCAATGGATCGGTTTATATTATGCGGAAACCTCTAACACCGTAAGCACCATTCCAAAGAGGACGGCAGCATCATAAGCATAAACGTGCTGACGGGCATTGGCCTAATTGCCAGAAGTTGCATGCAATATGCCTTACAACTTTACGCGCCAAGCCGTATGCCCGCAAACTCTTCCTAGAATACACGTGCTTCCGTTTTGTCTCACGTTTCCCATACTCTCCCCTCGTTTTCATTTCCAGTTCTTCCGATGTTCGTCAACAATGACATCCGCAAGGAGATGTACAAATCGCCGGAGCAGCCCCAGGTGGACACCCAGTTCAAGAAGCTCTACATCTACCACATGGACAACGTGAGCATCCTGTTTGCCGACATCAAAGGTTTCACCGAGTTGGCCAGCAAAACATCGGCCCAACAGTTGGTCAAGGTGCTGAATGATCTGTTTGCCCGGTTCGACAAGATCGCCGAAGATAACCACTGTCTTAGGATTAAGCTGCTGGGCGATTGTTACTATTGTGTTTCGATGTTCGACAGTCAAAGTTGGAAAAGCCGACCGGATCATGCGGTGTGTAGCGTGGAGACGGGACTGCATATGATAAAGGCGATCAAGGACGTCCGCGTTCAAACCAATGTGGTAAGGATGATTTGTTCACCAATAAAGAATTGCATGGTTAAGATGATGTTAATTACCAGAATTCATACATTTCAGGTTGATCTAGATATGCGAATCGGCATTCACAGTGGATCCGTTATGTGTGGAGTCCTAGGAGAAAAGAAGTGGCACTTTGACGTGTGGTCCAACGATGTGATAATTGCCAACCACATGGAATCGGGAGGAGTTCCCGGGCGGGTGCACATATCGGAAGCCACGCTAAATTGTTTGAACGACACCTACGAAGTCGAACCCGGGAACGGGGCCAGTCGGGATAGTCACCTAAAGATGATGAACATCAAGACATATCTTATCAAGCGGACCGAACCGCTGAGGCCGAGGAAAAGACTGATGAATCGAATGAGTACGCTACAGTTCGAGAAAGAGACTATCAATAAGATTAACGATCCGAGGTATCGGAAGGACTCGAAGACACCAAGTGTCGCTTCTAGTGGAACTAATAACAATAACCATATCACGAAACGTAGCTCCAAATCGACAATACACGAGGACGAAACAACAACGGACTGGACGCCGGAGATTCCATTTGGGAACTTGAACCAAGTGGGGGTCAACGCTGCCGAAAGTTTTCGAGACAAGCAGAACTATGACACAGAAGACACAATCCCTTCGACGGAAGAAGTGGACGACATCATTGATCAGAATATACAGATCAACTCGAACAAACAAATGCGAGAGGAATACCTCTACACGTGGACGCTCAAGTTCAAGGATTCATCTCAAGAGGGAACATTCTGTCAACTCCGGGAAGACATGTTCCGATCCAATATGTTGTGTGTTTTTGTTGTTTGGATATTTATCGTGCTATGCCAGGCTGTGATCATTCCCAAATGCACGATCCTCATAGTCTCCCTGTCGATCACGACATTCGTGCTGACGATCGGTTGTGTCCTAGTAATGGCCGAAGAGTTCTCTACGCTTCCAGAGTTTCTGCAGAAAAGTTCTTCCACTTTAGTGCACGATCGCAAGCGCCGAACGATCTTCGTTTGCATAACGATCATCCTTATGTCCGCCGCTAGCTCGATGGGTCTGATCATGTGCGATCTCGACGAGCCGGTCACCACTGCAGAAACCATCCACAAAGAACCAGCCATCGCATATCTCCAGATACCTGGATCTAAACAGGAACTACAACTCAATCTCACCGTAACAGCTACGATCAATCAAAACCTGATCCTCAACTCGCACAAGAGCGTAAACCTTGATCTAGAGGCCCTACTAACCGAACAGAACAAAACCCTGAAAGATCTCGACGAGCAGGAGCTCAAATCCCTCGGACTCATTCCCACCTACATTGATCTTCCACTGAACTACAAAATCTCTTCCCCAAATACATCTGATGATCCTTTCCACGACACCATCCCTAGACACCCGCACACCACTCTCACCAGCCTCGATCCATACGGCCTCCCCGTTTGCGTCCACCCGGAATACGTAGTCTTCACCTGGGTGCTCTGCCTCATCTCCCTTGCCACGGCCCTCAAACTCTACTACCTCGTGAAAACCTTCATGGCCATCACCATGGTCGCATGCTATTCGATCCTGATCCTACTGGTGTTCAACGAGGTCTTCGAAACGTACGACATCCAGTTCATGCAAGCCAGCGGAATGCCCCTAGCCGCCCAGATGATGATTCTGCTGGTCGTGTTCCTAACCATGGTCACCTACCATGCCCGCCTAGTCGAAGTCACCTCCCGTTTGGATTTCATCTGGAAGGAGCAAGCGGAAAAGGAACTGTCCAACATGAAATCCAACCGGCATCTGAACGATCTGCTGATCAAGAACATCCTCCCCGATCATGTAGCGTCCTATTACCTCTCGGAGGAACGGGCCGACGAGCTGTACGCCCAGATGCACGAACTGTGCGGGGTGATGTTTGCTTCGATCCCGAACTTCAAGGACTTCTACTCGGAGGACATTGAGAATGGGAAAGCGTGCATTCGGATCCTGAACGAAATCATTTCCGATTTCGACTCGCTGCTGGAGGAGGAGCGGTTCAAGACGGTCGAGAAGATTAAGACGGTGGGGGCGACCTACATGGCGGCGTCCAATCTGCGCTCCGGGAATAAGGTAAGAATTTGTATTTAATCTTCATCCAACCAACGTACATTTTCCACCTTCGTAATTGTAATTGTAATTGCTCAGTCCACACCCAGGCCGACAACTGTCAGCCCATCTGCTTGTAGGCAGATGTGGACCTACTAAGCCTCCCCCGTTAACATGTCCTACACCGAATTAGCACACCGGGATCTTCCACAGGCACACCAGTTACCAGTCCCAACAAGTGTCAGATACATTAAATAGATGGGGTAGAGGATATAGGAAGATGTGGGAATAGGATGGGAAGAGGCAGAAAATGAAGAGATAGTAGAGAGGTTTCGATTTTGTTGCTGAAACGAGAAAAAAAAGAATGATAAAGAACATTAGCGATATGTTCATAGATTATGATTTGGTCGATAATTTCTCATCTATTTTGTTTCCATATCGTTGCTGTGAGATATAAGATGTACTGCATAAAGCTGTGGAAAGGAGATTGATCACAGCAGGCGATATAGCGCATTTGAATGTGATGCGAACTGTCAAGCAGACAATGTTAGCATCCCTGCTTGCGTAGCAACAACTCCAGGCGTCACCCAACCGCGTTCACTCTTGCCACTTGCGAACCGACGTCAGCCTGGGTAAGTTGTGTGTGCTGCACGTGAGGGGTGATTCCATCCCAGTGAAATACCAAACTCCACATTGGCGAATTCCTGCCAGTTTTTTTCGTTTAATTGAGGAAATGGAACCTATATTTTTGCTGGGAGGAATCACCCTTCAATGTGCAGTGCATGCATTAGTGAACAAGTGAGGGAAACACTAAACCCATATGTGAAAAGTGGAAGTTCGGTGTGATATTTTTCGGGGACGTAGCTCTCGCTGGAGCATGCCTGCGGAAAACTGTTTGTGCATGGGCAATTATTGACGGGAAAGAGTGTGAAAGTGCAACAAAAGAACGAATCCCAGCAGCGCTAGAGTGATCGAATCGCTTTGTTTTGTGCTTACAGCGTGTTGTTTGTCGTGGAGGAAGACTCCCGGCAATGTCCGCTTACGAAAAGCTAGGTTAGAAAGATCCTGTTGTTTTGCTTCGCGCAAATGTCGGATCAGAAGCTTACAGCGTGTTGTTTGTCGTGGAGGAAGACTCCCGGCAATGTCCGCTTACGAAAAGCTAGGTTAGAAAGATCCTGTTGTTTTGCTTCGCGCAAATGTCGGATCAGAAGCTTACAGCGTGTTGTTTGTCGTGGAGGAAGACTCCCGGCAATGTCCGCTTACGAAAAGCTAGGTTAGAAAGATCCTGTTGTTTTGCTTCGCGCAAATGTCGGATCAGAAGCTTACAGCGTGTTGTTTGTCGTGGAGGAAGACTCCCGGCAATGTCCGCTTACGAAAAGCTAGGTTAGAAAGATCCTGTTGTTTTGCTTCGCGCAAATGTCGGATCGGAAGCTTACAGCGTGTTGTTTGTCGTGAAGAGAGAGTCCCGGAAATTTCCGCTGACGAAAAGCTAGATTAGAAATATCCCGTTGTTTTGCTTCGTTCAAATATCGGATTGGAAGTTTGCATCGTGTTGTTTTTTGTCATGGCAGATAAACATTGGCAATGTACGCAAAAAAAAAATATTAAAAAAATCACGTAGTTTGATTCGTGCAAATGTGGTATCGAATGGTTACAATATATTATTTATCAAAGAGTGTCGTCGATGTCGGCTGGCTAGAAGAAGGATTATGTCAATGCAGTTTGTTTTCTGAGACTAGTGTTCCAATGAATGGCAAGGGAATAAACTTTATCTATAATGTTTTTTATCAGATATCTCGAATATAAACGACGGAGCAATGGGATAAATTTGAGTATAAGATTAAATAAAGACTCAAAGAACAAGATTTTTTCTGGATCACCCAGTACCAAAACGGTAATTTCTTTAAAATACTACAAGTATAGAGGCTTGCATTACCAACATAACTAACGAATTGAGATACAATTTGTAAGCATTGCCATCAAAATTATTTCGCGAGCAAGGACGGCTGAATCGAGCGACCTCGAACGAGAGAAAGAGAGAGAGAGATGATGATGACGTCACTGTGCAAGCTCCTATTGCTCGTCGGAAAATATCATTCCCACAATTAAGAACTAAAATGTAATGTAAAATGAAAAAAGTAGCGGCAGCATAGTCAGAATGGTACCTCACAATGAAACTGTATCCGGTAGCTGCATGGCAGCAATTGCAACGTACGCGATGATGTAATATAACAGTAAATTATTGCCCGTTGTGATGATTTATAGATTCCGACGCAAATGATTAGGCACATTTTCAGCGTAGGTGCGTTATAAATGTTTGCTTACAATGCAAAACTATCGCCAAATGTGTACCTAGCAACACAGCGTAAAATATTCACCAGGACGCGGTCTGGTTTTATATCTGTGGGCCCACGCAACTAATTTTCGCGCAGGAGTCTAAACAGGTGGAATCTCCGCAATATGTTAAATCGTTGTAAACACTCCAAATTGAGATACGGAAATCCATTTTTTTTTTTGTTAAAAATGTGTGAAACTTCTTTAGAGTAGAAGGAGGATGTGAGATATAAGATGTACTGCATAAAGCTGTGGAAAGGAGATTGATCACAGCAGGTGATATAGCGCATTTGAATGTGATGCGAACTGTCAAGCAGACAATGTTAGCATCCCTGCTTGCGTAGCAACAACTCCAGGCGTCACCCAACCGCGTTCACTCTTGCCACTTGCGAACCGACGTCAGCCTGGGTAAGTTGTGTGTGCTGCACGTGAGGGGTGATTCCATCCCAGTGAAATACCAAACTCCACAGTTGCATCGCCTTTCAAGTTTTGTTAGGGCCATCTCGCGTTTTTTCGTCATGTCCTCTTTGCCGGTTGGCGACGTTCGGGATGTAAGTAGAAAAGCATGCATTTAGTATGATTAGTACGACAGTAATTGTGATTGTTCAGTACTTCCAGCCCATTTGTCCGCAGTACATATCAGGCATCCCGTTTTAACAAGTCCTACACAGAATTAGAAACCCGGATCTCCCACAGACAGTCCTAACTAGTGTCAGATAAGTTCAATTGAGGATAGGAAGCGGCAAAATGAGAAGACAGTAGCGAAGGTTTGGTACATTGGTGGCTGTGTTCATGTGATGTTTGTCTGACATTGAAAAACTATTTTCCGTAAGTGTTTAACTCTCTACCCCAAATGTAATACCGGAAAAATATCTGATCAGATGTATAGTTTGGCAATTCTATGTCCATACATCTTTTATCAAGAAGGAATAATGTTGTTTACTGTTATAAAATAATTCGGTTAAAGGGCAGCTAATCCAGAATAAACCTACAGAAAATGTCCCAATAAAAAGTTAACACTAGTTCAACTAACTACACAAACTAAAAAGTGTTATTTTACCAATGATTTTATCCTAATCTTGACCCTAACATAGTTATGCGCTTAGTGTAAGTGGACGCCGCTTATGATTTTGGTTGGACAATGACCAAAAATAGTGTTGTTTCGACAATAGTCACATACTATGCCCTACGACATTGACGATTCTATTGTCTATGGCTCACCTATTTAGCGCCACCCAGCAGGGACTTGGTCTGGTACCCAATTCAGTATATCCGCTCCACGTAATGTACCGTACCTCTTTCGATTTGTGATATATTACGCGGAACATTACTCTCTTCATTCGGATAGCGGCTATGTAACCCATTGGATTAAAAACCTCCATCAAACATGAAGCGATTAATCGGAGACTGAAGACTCTATACCAAATTTGGCTCAGAGACAGGTAATCAGTGAGGTCAGTTTTTCTCGTTTGTCAGAGACGATTGGTACGTATTAAGACAAACTTTCCACTGCATCTGCCAGCAATAATCGGTGATCGATCAACATTTCGAGTACCTACCCCAATTTACACAAGAATGCCAAGGAACACCGCTCATGCTTTACAATACAGTTGGAAAAACTAGAGCAACACCTGGCCACAATGATGCATGAAGCACTAAAGCGGACCGGAAGTGTCGGTGAGCCAGCCCCACCAACGTACATTTTCCACCTTCGGAAAAGCACAAAAATGGTTATAACTTTTTTGTTTTTCGATTTTGATGAAATTTTCACAACTTCCCGAAAAACTCTTCTAGTTTGTGATGCCGGGGACATGGATGCCTGGTCCACATGGTTTCGGAGTTATTCCGGATTGTCTTGGGGTACCAAAATTGGCCACATACTTTGCGCAACGTATATCTCAAGATCCCGATGAGGTAGAAGTATAGTGTCTTCGGCGAATTTGTTCAGCAGGTTAAGAACTAACTGACAACGGCGACTTTGGTTTGCGATTCAGCCGCTAGACGGCGCCAGTGTGAAAGTATTCAAACCCTCATATCTCAGAATCCTGATAAGATAGAATCATGCTGTCTTCGGCAAAATTCTTCAGCAAGCTCAGAAGTATCTGATAGTAAGGTCTTTGGTTTGGGATTTATCCGCTAGGTGGCGCATTGTGTCTGAAAAAAACAAACACGTATATCTCGATACCCTAATGAGGTACAAGCATGCCGTTTTCAGCAAAGTTGTTCAGCAGGGTAAGAACTATCTGGCAATGGCGTCTTTGGTTCGAGAATCGTCCGCTAGGTGGCGCCAGGGTAAAAAATCTTTAAACTTCTATATCTCAGAATCCTGATAAGATAGAATGATGCCGTCTTCAACAAAGTTCTTCAGCAAGCTAAAATCTGTCCGATAGTCGAGTCTTTGATTCGTGATTTATTCGCTAGGTGGCACCTTGTGTAAAATATTTAAACACGTGTATCTCGTTACTGCAATAAGCTAAAAGCATGGCGTTTTCTGTAAAATTGTTCGGCAGGTTGATATCTATCCGGCAATGGCGACGCTAGGTGACACCAGCAATCAAAACATTCAAACAATTTCATCTCAAAAACCAGAAAACGTCCAGCAAATTGTTCCGAAAGTTAAGAGGAAGTAAGACGTATCTGGTGTCCTTGGCTCTGATATTATTCAATAGGTTTCGTCAAGTATTAAGAAAATATTTGTATGCACACCCTAATGAACAAGAAGTATTCCATTTTCAGCATAGTTGTTCAGCAAGCTAAGAGCCATTTGACAGGATAGTAGACGGTCGAGTACGGTGGTACAAGAGGCAATACTTTAGCACCGTATTGACCCCCTGCAGACAAATGTTGTTCCCCTACAATATTGCTTCTTTTGCTCCGTTTTTTCTTCCGGGAATGTCTCCGGGAATCAGGGATAGGGTGCGACTCAAAACTCTTTGCGTGCCGCACACTGTGCTACGAGACAGCACAACAAACTAGAAGGAGACGAGTACGCGCAATCGGTTGTGTGTTGCTCGCTTACTTTGCCGCGCGCTGGAGCTCTCCTGTCTCTCACGCTCTGTCGTATGCACTCTCTCGGTGCTTGTCTCCGTGCTTGGCACTCGGCTTGATACTACGCACGATTGGAAAAATTTCGAATCAAACGACCCATCACTTGTCAACCCTTGACAAGCTTAACAACTTTGCCGAAAACACAAACTCTTCAATTAATTTATTAATTGATTTTTTTCTGTTTGGAGACAAGCGCAGTCCCAAGCACCGTGCATTACTCCCTGCGCCGTAGAGCTAGTGCTGCGATTGTCTCTCGCACAATTACGAAAGCTCTCACTCATACGTCTCTTGTCTCTCGGCAAAACGGGAGACGAGCACTTGCGATTGTGTGAAGCACACGCTTTTTTCGCACCGCACGGTGCATGCCGCCAATCCCTGCCGGGAATTTCTACAGGAACTCTTCCGGGAATTTTTCCAGGAGTTTCTCCGGGAATTCCAGCGGGAAACTATCCATGAATCCTCCGGGAATTCCTCCATGAGCTCC
The DNA here is from genome assembly GCF_035046485.1 of Aedes albopictus. Taxonomy (NCBI): domain Eukaryota; kingdom Metazoa; phylum Arthropoda; class Insecta; order Diptera; family Culicidae; genus Aedes; species Aedes albopictus. Next base: position 108,970,690 of record NC_085138.1, on the reverse strand, counting down.
TCCGGGAATTTCTTCAGGAATTCCTCCGGGATGTTCTATAGGAATTCCTCCTAGAATTTCTCTAGGTATTTCTCCGGGAATTTTTTCCAGGATTTTCTCCAGAAATATGTCCGGGAATTTTCTAAGGAAAACTATCGTTTTTTTTTAAAAATCCTCTGGGAATTTCTCCAGGAATCTCTTCAGGAAGTCTCACAAAATACTCGAGAATTTCTCCCGGAATTCCTCTTGGACTTCCTTTACGAATACCTCCGGGAATGTATCCTCTAATTCCTCCGGGAATTTCTCCAGGAATTCCTCCGAGAATGTCTTCGGGAATTTCTCCAGGAAATCCTCCAGGAATTGTTTTGGGAATATCTTCTGGAAATTTTCCAGAAAATTCTTCAGGAATTCCTCCGGGGACACTTCTGAAATTATCCGGGAATTTTTAAAGGAAATCTTCGGGATTTTCTCAGGAAATCCTCTGGGAATTTCATCAAGTATTCCTCTGAGAATTCCTTCTAGGATTTCTTCCAGGAACTCCTCAGGAAATTTCTCTAGGAATTCCTCCGGTGATTTCTCCAGCAATTCCTCTGGAAAATTCTTCAGGGAATCCTCCTTTTGGAGTGATCGTTCAGAGATTCCTTCACAAACTCCTTCAGATATTTCTTCAGGAACTCATTCAGGGATTTCTACAGAAACTCTTTCAGAGATTCTTCGGTGTTTCCTTCAAGAATTTCATTAGAAATTTTACCTGAAATTGCTAAAGAGATTTATCCAGAAATTCCTCAACCGTTTCCTTCAATGACTCTTTTGGGGAATTTTCCTAGAATTCCTTCAGGGATTTCTCCAGGAACTTCTTTCGATATTTCTCCAGAAACTCCTCCAGGAAGTCCTTCAGTGGATTTCTGCAGGAGCTCCTTTAGAGACTACTTCTGAGATTCCTCCAGGAATTTCTTGAAAAATTTTGCACGGAATCCGCTAACAAATTGCTCCTGGAATTTTTTGAGATTATGCCTGGAGTTCCCTGAGGTTTTTCCCTGGAATTTCTTGAGAGTCTCCTTCGGGGATTTCTTCAGGAGTTCTTCCAGGAGTTCCTTCAGGGGTTCCTCAGGTAGTTTACCCGAATTCCTGGATGAACTTTCTTTTGAGATTTCTTTGGGAGCTACTCCAGGATTTCCTTCACTGGTTCCTTGATGAGTTCCTCATGTAGTTTCTCCCAAAATTCCTTCAATGATTCCTCCTGGAGTTGTTTTAAATAGTTCTTCAGGGACTCCTTCAAGGATTCTCCTAGGAGTTCCTCAAGGAGCTTTTTTCAGAGATTCTTGCAGGAGATCTTTCAGGGATTCCTTCAAGGGTTTGACTTCGAGTACACTCACGGATTCCTGTAGAAGTCCCTTTGTCCCTGAATAGCCATTTGCAGGCAGAGGACGTTCTCAGTGAATGACTGCAAAAGTGTTTACAGATGAAGCTGAGAAGTAGGCTTTGTCTCGGTTGAGACGTTAAGTCAAGAAGAAGAGCAAGTCTAGAGGAAGGATGTTCAACAATCAATATATTTTGAACTACTGTTTACAATATGAAGTAATACTATTAACCACTACTGGTGGGGATAGTCTAACGAGAGTGCGGAAAAACACTCTTTTCGCTATAACTTTTTTATTTTTCAATATATTTCAACCAAATTTTGACATAAGAAGCATATACCCTTCTAATTTAGGGATTTGTTAGGGATTATTCGATTGGCTACCTGATTCCGGAGTTGTTCCGGAATCAAAATGGGTCATTGGAATTGACCATTTTGGAAAAAGTGAATTTTCGATATGAGAACAGTTTATTTTCAGACCTAAGTGAATCGGAATGATACAAAATATGTCTAAAAGTTCATCCCGGTCACTAAGTGCGACTTGGAACCAGTTTTACAGATGTTCCGGGGAACCGGATCCGGGGTCAATTTTTGAATATGATTCAATACCGGCACCTCAAACTTCGTGATTTTTCAAGATACAACATTCTTGGCTGTTTTTACGTTGTTCGAAATACGTTTGGCCATTTTGGATCCGATATACGGATTTCCGGCAAACCGGTTCTGGTGATTCCGGGATCCATTTTTCGAAAACAAATATCGTCAAGTGACACCTCAAATTTCGTGATATTTTAAGATACATTATTCTGAGCTGTTTTTGCGTTATCCAAAATATTTGCTTCTGCTATTTGTTCAGGGACTCCTCCAAGAATTCCTCTAGGAATACCTCTATCGATTATTCCAGGAATTTCTCAAGGAATTCCTTTAATAATTCATCGAGATATTTCTTCAATGAGCTTTTCTTAGGATTCCTTCAGGCAGTCCTAATGGATTATCACTAGGAATTTCTGCAGAGTTTTAACTATCGATTCCTCCTAGGTGTTGGAGTATAGATTTAAACGACCAAGTAGTCCAAACCCCCTATTGATTTTTTTTGGAAGCAATGAACTTGATGAACGCGATCAACCATGTACACTCAGAAATAAAAGTATACCGTCTACCCCCGTTGGTTTTTTTTTTTAACCAGTTCATTTATTTGGGGCTCAATCGCGTTTAACGCTTTGCGGAGCCAAAACTCATTTTTTGTATTTTATGTACAAATTTGATTCTTATACAACATAGTTAGTACGGGACGGAGCCAGGATACTCGTGGCAGCTCGAGATTAGTGGGTCACATATGCTTTTAGGATGGGCGTGGTAAGGACTGGGGGTAAGGGTTCTCTGAAGCTCATCCGGGAGGTATAACGTAATGGCGTGTTCGTTGTCTTCATAGTGATTCAGCCCCAGATTGTAGCGGGCTTTTCATCTGCCGGATGGCCAGGAACAACACAAAGACGAAAAACGGAGAAAAAAAAAACTGGGGGAGAAAACACAAAAGAATTAAACCTTTATACAAGACAAACGAAGAAAGTCGTAAATGCATAGCATATAAGTGACATCGCGAGTGCCCAACACGTCTCGCACAAGAACAAAGGGTTGTCTACCTCGGGCCTCAAGGGTATCCAAAAGTAGTGCTCTGGAGGCGTCATTATCCGGGCATTGCCAAACTACGTGGTCGATGTCATCATAACCGGAACCGCACTTAGTACAAACATTGCTCAACGCGAGGTTAATCCTGTGTAAATGCGCATCTAGCGAGTAATGGTTGGACATAAGCCTTGACATTACGCGAATGAAATTTCGACTTACATCCAAACCATGCCACCACGCTCGCAAGGAAACATTAGGAATAATGGAATGTAACCACCGTCCCAGCTGGCCATCTCGCCAATCATTTTGCCAACTTTGAAGAGAACTCTGGCGAACAAAATGGAAAAATTCATCATGTGAAATTCTTCTATCATAGATCTCACCTTCCTGTGCGCCCACCTTTGCGAGAGAGTCCGCCTTCTCATTGCCATAAATTGAGCAATGTGAGGGGACCCATACAAAGGTAATCTTGTAGGATCTTTCGACCAGTGCACCCATCTGCTCCCTTATTTTTGTAAGAAAGTAAGATGGATGTTTAACAGGTTTCATCGACCGGAGTGCCTCAATCGAACTAAGGCTATCCGAGAAGATGAAGAAATGGTCTACGGGCATGTTGGAAATCATCCCCAAAGCGAAGTTGATTGCTGCCAGCTCAGCAACATAAACCGAGCAAGGTTCCTGAAGTTTGCGGAAGGCGGCGAAATTTTCATTGAAGACACCGAAACCAGTGGATCCATTTATGCGAGACCCATCAGTGAAGAATCTCTTACAGGAATTGACATTTTGGTACTTTTCGTTAAAAATGCGAGGAATAGATACACATCGAAGTTGATCTGGTATTCCCTGAACAGCTTGTTTCATGGACAGATCGAATTTAACAGAGGAACTGTCATTGGTGAAGTGTACACGAGGAGGATTATAACCTGGGAGGCTAATTTCAGATGACATGTAGAAAAGATAGATTCTCATGAATTTTGACTGAGTGTTCAGACTGAGCATTTCTTCGAAGTTTTCAATAACAAGTGTGTTGCTCACTCCACACTTGATAAGTAACCTTAGCGAGAGCTCCCAGAAGCGGTTCTGGAGAGGTTTCACCCCTGCCAGGACCTCTAGGCTCGCATTATGCGTTGAGTGCATGCAGCCGAGGGCAATGCGCAGACAACGATATTGAATTCGTTCCAATTTTATTAGGTGGCAGTTTGCTGCTGAGTGGAAACAGAAAGAGCCATACTCGAGAACCGAGAGAATAGTCGTTTTGTAAAGTTTTATGAGGTCTTCCGGGTGAGCACCCCACCATGTTCCGGTAATTGTGCGTAGAAAATTGATCCTTTGCTGACATTTTTGCACCAAATACTTAGTTTGGGTACCCCAAGTGCCTTTTGAATCAAACCAGACCCCAAGGTATTTCGAAGTCAACGATTGGTCGATTTCTATTCCCAAAAGATTGAGTTTCAGTTGGGCTGGGCGCTTTCTGGAAAACACAACCAATTGAGTTTTTTGCGGAGCAAACTCGATCCCCAAATCTCTTGCCCAAATGGACAGATTGTTTAAGGAACTTTGCAATGGTCTTTGCAACATTTCTGCATGAGGGCCTTTTAGAGAAACCACAGCATCATCTGCAAGTTGTCTTAGCGTGCATTGTCCTTCCAGACAACTATCAATGTCTTTCACGTAAAAATTATAAAGCAAGGGACTTAAACATGAGCCTTGGGGTAGGCCCATGTAACTAATTCTGGAAGTTGTCAGTTGTCCGAGATTGAAGCTCATATGTTTTTCTGACAACAAATTATACAAGAAATTGTTTAAAAGTCCGGGTAGTCCACTATTGTGCAGTTTTTCTGACAATATTTCTATGGAAACTGAATCAAAAGCGCCCTTAATATCCAAGAAAACTGAAGCCAATTGCTCCTTTTCCGCAAAGGCCAGTTGAATATCTGTTGAAAGCAACGCTAGACAATCGTTTGTTCCTTTGCCCTTGCGGAACCCGAATTGTGTATTTGAAAGCAAGTTATTCGATTCAACCCAATGGTCGAGTCGCGATAGGATCATTTTTTCCAACAATTTCCTTAAACATGATAACATAGCAATTGGGCGGTATGAATTATGATCAGACGCTGGTTTACCAGGCTTTTGAATAGCTATTACTTTGACCTGTCTCCATTCATGCGGAACGATGTTGTCCTCCATGAATGAGTTGAACAGGTCTAGTAATCGTCTTTTTGCGATATCTGGGAGATTCTTAAGAAGATTGAACTTTATCATATCGCGTCCCGGAGAAGAATTGTTTGATGAAAGAAGAGCTATAGAAAATTCCAGCATTGAGAATGGTCTGTCCAGAGAACCGTCTCTTGAGATTGATTCCCAAGAAATTGGTCGTGCTGGGACTGAGTCTGGGCAGACTTTTTTCGCGAAACTGAATATCCAACGGTTGGAGTATTCGTCACTCTCATTAGAAGATGAGCGGTTTCGCATGTAGCGAGCCACTCTCCAAAGCGTTGTCATCGAAGTTTCTCTTGAGAGACCCTCAATGAAGTGTCGCCAATAACTACGCTTTTTCGCTTTTAGCAAGTTCCTCAGTTGTCTTTCAAGTTTTTCGTATTCTTGATAAAGATCCGAGGTGCCATGCCTACGAAAAGCTTTGAAGGCATCAGATTTTTTAAGATACAATTGAGTGCAATCATCATCCCAGCCAAGTGTGGCTGGTCTTCTTTTGAAGGTTGCACTTGGAACGCGTCGTTTTTGTGATTCTAATGCACTTCTGTAAATCAGTTCAGACAGGAATCGATACTCATCCAAAGGTGGGAGAGGATTGGATGATTCAACCCCAAAAGATACCGCTTCTGCATACTTTTGCCAATCGATATTCCTAGTGAGGTCAAAAGGAACCTGAATTGGCTCGTCTGACCTTTCGTAATTATGTTTTATGGTGGTTATAATGGGCAAGTGATCACTACCATGAGGATCTTCGATCACCTTCCACGAGCAATCGAATGATAGTGAACTTGATCCCAAAGAAAGGTCAAGCCGACTTTCTCTACCGTCGGATGCAATGCGTGTCACTTCACCTGTATTCAAAACGTTCAAAGTGAAATCGTCGCACAAATCATAGAAAATAGCCGCTCTGCGATCGTCATATGGCTCGCCCCACCCAGTACCATGTGAATTCATATCACCCAGAATTAAAACTGGATGTGATAGTGCAGAAACTGCATTCCAAAGATGACGGCGGTTAATTGAAATACCTGGAGGAATGTAAACGGAAGCTACGCAAAGATCTTTACCCTTTACGTTTATTTGGCAAGCGACAATTTCTATGCCAGGATGAGTCGGGATTGGAATTTTATAAAATGAGTAACATTTTTTGATCCCCAAGAGTACTCCCCCGTAATGGTCATCTCTATCCTGGCGAATTATGTTGAAATCGTGGAAGTTGAGTTCATCTTCAGAAGAGAGCCATGTTTCACAAAGTGCAAATATATCACAATCTGAGTTGTGAATCAAAAACTTAAACAGGTCTAATTTAGGTTTTAAACTATGACAGTTCCACTGTAGCACAGTGATCATATCTTGCACCTCACTTGATGAATTAGACATCGAAAGATATGAGCGAAGCAAGGAGGGGCCATGATTGTGTCAAATTCCGAAGATATTCTTCTACTGTTGGGATAAAAATATCAATAATGCCTCGAAGTGTGTCCGGAAGGCCGATGGCATCATATAAGCGATCCACAAGAACCCTGAAAGTTAGCAGTCCTCTTTTGGGTTTGGAAGGTTTAGTTGAAGTTCGAGGAGCTTTCGTAGCCTTTTTCTTGCTACTTTGTCGAATGCTTTTTTTTGAAGTATACTTAACAGTCGGAGGCGGATTCACTGGGTCTTTACTGCAGCATGGAACTGAGTAATCAGGGGCCTGTTTGTTCGGAGTTTTTAAATTTACTCCGCCTCCTTTTGTATTAGGCAAACTTTTGAGGGAAGATTTCAAAAATACTTTTCGGCGCAATCCCGGGGAAGATGATGACTTCCTTTTTCCAGGTGCGTGTACCTCCGAAGAAGATCCACCCTCATCAGTTTCGTCATCGTCCTGATCATCAGAAGACAACTCGTGAAAGGGATTTTCAACTGGGACAGCTGATTCAGACACGGATTCTGGTGTTTTAAAAGATTTCACCATCTCCGCATATGTCTGTTTGGAGCGCCTTATGATAGAGCGACTCTCATTTTTAATGCGTCTTTTATAGGCCGGGCAATCTTGCAAGTCATGTGGATCTCCGCCACAGTAGCTACACTTTTCAGCTTCCTGTGTGCAAGAGTCCTCTAAATGAGCCTGGTTGCATTTGCCACAACGGGGCTTGTTGTCGCAAAAGCTATCACTGTGACCAAACTGCTTGCATTTGGTACAATTGAATACCTTCGGCCTAAAAAGACGCACTGGGTAAAAAGCACCATCAATGACTACAAATTCTGGGAGGACGGAACCTGGGAAAGTCACTCGAAAAAACGCTGATGGCGAGTACACTTTCTTACTCCCTTCAATGGAAGCCTTAGACAGCCGCTTACAATCTAGGATTGCCACATCGGGGATAGATCTATTCTTAAAGCGTCCGAATCCGCTCTTGATGTCATCGCACGTCAGCATTTCGTCGAGGATCTTCCCCTCCACCTCTACTTGTCGTGCCGGCACATAGATCGTATATTCACAGCTAAACGCTTCGTGCTGAGCAATTTCATTTGCTGCTTTGTAACTAGGTGCAGTTACACGCAGCTTGGTCTGTTTCACTTGGTGAATAACAGTCCCAGGATACTTACGCGTCAGATCTCGAGAGATTGAGAGTACATTCAACGGTTTGTTTTTGCGCCGGAAATAGACAACCCAAGGACCAGGCGAAGATGGTTGGTAAAATCGCGTTCGAGCAATGAGATCTTTAGGAGGCGTTTCGCCTCCATTCGAAACGTCCATGCGGGAAAAGTCTACCGCGGATATATCAGCAAGTGAAGAAAAAAAAAATATATATATATATAAGAAAAAAAAAGAAAAATGGAAAAAATAAACTTATCTAATGCACCCTACTTGGGTTTAAAACTAAATCGAAAAAAAAAAACAACTATTTTCAACCTAACCCGGTTTTTATCTTGGCGCACCTTAATGCGCAACTGGGAGAGAGACAGAAGAGTGGACAAAAAAACAACCTTGAAAAATAGGCAGTTGGTTTGCAAGCGCAAAGCAAAGAGGAGATGAGTAGGTAATAAAACCGTGCTACTTAGCCGTTATTGTTCAGCCGTTCCTGCTGCTGCAGCTACCAGTCCACGGCCGGGGACAACAAAGACGGCAAAATCACCACACTAATTGATGCTTGCGGTGTGCGGTTCAATATGAAGTCGTTCACTTTGATAATTTTAACGACTTATTTCGCGGTGGGACAGTCAAACTAATAGTTTGCTGCTTCCTTCGGAGAGGCGGTTACCTGGGCACTTTCGGGACTAACGCGTGTCGAAAAAACTACCGTCCGGTAGAGCAAAAAAAACGACCGAAATTGCGAATAAAAGCGCCGCGTAACGAGACTGGGAAAACGTCGACCAGCTCACTCAAGCACTCAACAAGGAATGGGGGACCCCCGTTGGTTTAACCGCATCTAATCTGAATACTTTTTAATTTGACCCCCGCTAATCTGCACATCGTTCAAACTACAAATGGTTCAAATGTCATTCTGCTCATGGAACGGGGTAAAACGGAACGCAGAATCAAAACAAAACAGCAAAAATGGTTACCATCGGTGTGTTTTTCGATGCCCACAGGGTTACTAGAAGTTCAAATTAAAAAATGAACCCCGTTGGTTTGCATGAAGTGCCGTTCAAACCAACGGGGGTAGACGGTACACGGAATTACTATTATTTATGCATTTTGTATCCGCATCTCTCTCACTCTCTTTCTGTTTTCATGCTATCTGGTGCTTCGCCTGGGTTGATGAAACACTTCTCTTTAACCCAGGCTAAACGGCAGATAGCATGAAAACAGAAAGAGAGTGAGAGAGATGTGGATACAAAATGCATAAATAATAGTAATTCCGTGTATACCTTTATTTCTGAGTGTAGGTTTATCAGCTGCTCGAATCTCCTGTTATAAAAAAGGCAGTCGAATAAACAGCTGTTCACTTTTGTTACTACTCTGAACTTAAACAGTGTTTGTTTACTACTCAGTCCGAAGCGGTTATCCCCAAGTTAAACTAGGATTTCTTCCTAGGAATTCTTCCAGGGATTTCTCTAGAAATTGCTATTGGGATTCTTTCAGGAATTGCTAGTCTAGTGTGACTAGACAATCCATCTGGGATTCACTTAGAAGTTACTCCGCTGATTTTCAAGGAATTTCTTCAGAGATTTTATCCAGGGTTTCATCTTTCTCATGGAATTTTTCCAGAAGCTCCTATTAGCCTTCCTGTGGGAGTTCTAACTGAGATTGCTCAAGCAACTCCTGCTGCGGGGTTTTCAGCAACTTCACCTAGAACTCCTTAAGAAATTCTAAATGTGGTACCTTCGGGAATTCTACTAGGTATTCCTCTTCCTAGCAATTTTCGTAGTATTTTTAAAGATATCCCTTCGGTGATTTTTCCAGTGATTTCTTCAAGGATTTATCCAGGACTTCCTACGAAGATTTCGTTCAGGGGTTCTTCCAGAAATTCCTCATAGGATTTCTCTAGGAACTCATATTGGCCTTCCTCCATGTATTTCAACTGGGATTCCTCAAGCAATTTTTATTAGGACCCCTCAAGAAATTCTAGCTGGGGAATTTCCAAGCATACTTCGTGGGATTTCTCCTGGTATACTTGCAGCAATACTTTCGGGAAATCTTTTTGAAATTCATCCAGAAATGTCTCCTGCGATTCCACCAGGGACTCCTCCATAGATTTCTCTAGAATACCTCTACCGATTCTTCCATGGAGAACCTACAGTAGTCATCCAGGTATTTATTCAAGGAGCCTATCTTAGGATTTGATGGAGTTTTTCTAATAATTCCTATAGAGATTCCTCCAGAAATTCCTCCAAGAATTTTTGGTGGGATCATTCACGTCAATCTTCTTGGGATTACTCCAGAAGTTCCTCCGGTGATTCCTCCAGGAACATCCGCAGAGATTAAATCCAGAAATTCCACTGGGATCCCTCTAGCAATTGCAACTGTGGTTCTACCATTCCTCCTATGACTTCTCCAGAAACTTTTACTTAAATACCTTCAGGAGTTCTTCTATGGATTGCACTAGAGATTTCTTCTCGTGCGATTCCTTCAGGAATTCTTGCTAGGATTATTCATGGCAATATTTGTGAGATTCTTCCACAAGTTCCTCCGATGATTCCTCCAGAAATTTCAGCTAGGATTTCTCTAGCAATATTTCCTGCGGTTTTTCCATCCATTCTTGCTAGGACTCTAACTGCGTTACTTCAGAAATTCTGCTAGGGATTCTTCTAGAGCTTTCTCCTGACTTTCTTACTGGGACCTCCGGGCAAACTTCCTGGAATTCTTGCAGGAATTCCTTCGATTGTTCTTTCAGGCACTTCTCCAAGGATTCATCCATGAATTCTTCCTGAGAATTCATCCTAAGATTCCTCCAGAAATTCCTCACGGAATTCCCGCAGAAACACATCTTGGCCCTTCTCCAAGGATTCCTCAAACAACTTCTCCTGCGGTTTTTCCAGCAATTATTCCTCTAGAAATTCTAACTATGGTACCTCCAGGAATTCTTGTAGTGATTCCTTTAGGAATTTATCCTGTCATTCTTGCTGGAACTCTTCCGGGAAATCTTTCTGAGATTCCTTCAGAAATTCCTCCCACGATTCCTTCAGAACCTTCTCTGTGGATTCCTCCAGAATACCTCTACCAGTACTTTCAGAAATTTCCTCCAGATATTTCTTCGAGAAATTTTTCTTTGTATTCTCCCAGCTACTTGTGATGGGGTTTGAAATGCCGGTGTACAGTTTCGTCCAGCAAGTCCTCCTAGAATTTCTGCTGAATTTTCAACAATGATTCAACCGAGAATCCTTCTTAGTATTCCTCCAAAAAATTTTCCTCAGATTTTTCCAGAAACTGCCTCCGGTGATCCCTCCAGGAATTTTTATCCAAGTCATTTTATCCAAGGATTCTCCCCACAAAGTTTTCATTGAAATCCTCCAGAAACTTCCTCCATGAACTCCAGCTGGATTCCTTAAGTAATTCCTGTTGTGGTTCTTCCAGCAATTAATCCTAGGACTACCCGGAATTCATATAGGGATTCTTCTAAGGATTTTTTTTTTTTAACTTTTTAAAGACACAGACACGTTTAATGCTTCCAGTGAGCTATTTGCTCTTTGAAGGAAGCACTACACTAGACAACGGACTAGCATGCAACGACCAGTGGCACAGCCGAAAACTTTTCCTGACAGCTGCGGCGGGAATCGAACCCGCACTCCTTAGCACGATGCGACTAAAGGCTTGGTGACCTTAGCCGCACGACCACGAAGCCGCACAGGATTACTCCTGGGATTCCTTCAAAAACTCTTGCTGGGATTATCCAAGGCATTTTTTCTAGGAATCTTCCAGAAGCTCCTTCGGTGTTTCCTCCAGAAATTTTATTCTGGGAATCCCAGGCTGGGGTTTCTCCAAAAATTTCTCATGGGATTCTTCAAGGAACTTCTGTTGACCTCCATCTAGGAGCTCCAGCTAGGATTTCACCAGGAATTCCTGCTGCAATTCTTTCAGAAATTCCTCCGAAAACTTCTCCCTAAATTCTTTCTGTGATACCTGCAGGAATCCTTCAAGGGATTTCTCCTGGCACTCTTGATGGGATTCTTCCGGGTTATCTTCCTAGGATGCTTCCAGAAATGCCTTTGGTAATTTTTCAGGAATTTTTCTAAAGATTCATCTAGAAATTCCTACAGAGGACTCCTAAAAGAAGTTCCTTGAATATATACGTAGGAGGGAGGAATACCCTTGAAGAATCGGTAGATGTATTTTGGAGAAAACTATGACGGAGTCCCTGTAGGAACCCTACTAACAAAAGTAGCTGCATAACAGCTTATGGAGCAAACGCTCTTGGAAGAAAGCTAGCATAAGCACTTATACAGCAAAAATGTTAGTTGGGAATCGCAGGATAAATTTCTGGAGGAATCCCAGTAAGATTGCTAGAAAGAATTCCAGCTTGAATGCCAGGAGAAATCCTTAGAAGTAAGAAATGTTGGAGGAGTCCTTGGAGGAATAGCTGCGGAATCCTAGCTGGAATTCCTGGATGTAGGCCAAAACGAGTTCCGGAAGGAATCCCATGAATTAATTCCAAGATCACTCTACGTTTATGTACTGCTTCCAAGATTACCCAAGAAATTTTTCCTGAGATTGTTCCAGAAATTCCTTCCGTGGATTCTCCACATTTTTTTAGGATCCCTCTAGAATTTCCTTCTGTGGTTCCTCAGGCAGCTATATCTAAGAATCTGTATAGGGTTCCTTTTGAAGTTCTCTCTGGGTCCTTCCAGGAGAACTTCATGAGGAAATCCATAAATAAAAACAGCTGGAAGAATTTCTCAAAATAGTCCCTAATAAACTCCTGGAGAGGATTTTCATTTGAAACATATGAAAGAATTCCCGAATGAACTTCCAGAGGAATTCCGGATGGATCTGCAGGAATTCCAAACGGAACTCTTGGAGGAAACCAGAAAATAGTTCCTCGATCACTACTGGAAAGAGTTCCTGAAGAAATCCTGGAAGTAGATTCTTAAAGAATTCAAGAACTTCGCGGAATGAATTCCAAGAGGAATCCCAGAAAAAGTTCCGGAAGTTCCGGAAGAAGTTCCCGAAGACATCCACGAAGGAATTCCCGGATAAATTCCAGATGCATTTTTTCTTAGATCTTTCCAGGAATCCTACAAGAACTTCTTGTAGGACTTCGCCAAAACCGGATATTCCACAACACTAAAATGAGAAAAAATAGAAAAGAGAATGTCGTGTATAGCACATTTATCCATAACCGCTAAACACTATTTCATTGCTTCACAGACCAAAGTGGACGAAAAGGACGAAGAGGCCGTGTGCGATCTGGTTGAATTTGCCTTGGCCATGCGGCAGAAGCTACAGGAGGTCAACAAGGACGCTTTCAACACGTTCCAGCTGAGGGTTGGCATCAGCAGTGGTCCACTGGTAAGCGGAGTTATTGGAGCCCGAAAACCCGTGTACGACATCTGGGGAAATACGGTGAACGTGGCGTCCAGGATGGACTCCACCGGAGAGAACTGGAAGGTCCAGGTTCCGGACTATACGGCAGCACTGCTGCAGACCAAGGGGTACACGTGTGTGGTAAGTTGTAGATGGGGTTAGCAATTACGAAATTCAATAGAGTTAATAAACTATAGAGGACGAATGTCGCTGGCGTCGCTGCCGAAACATCTCTTGCTGGCGGAGATAGGCCGGGCTATAAGTGTCAAAGCGAAAAAGTATGCAGTTTGACAGATAGATACCCGACATGTTTCCGAACGAGAACAAAGGGAACAGCAGCGACATTCGTCCTCTATAGTTTCTTAACTCTATTCGAAATTCTCATTGGATCATCATTTCGCAGCAACGTGGAGAGGTGAACGTGAAGGGAAAGGGTCTCATGTTGACCTATTGGGTGCTCGGTATGAATGTTTCCGCCAGTCAATTAACCTCGCCGGCACTGATGCCTGCCGGAGTGCCGCAGGTCCAGACGCCGTCCCTACAGAGACAAATCTCTCAGCACAGCTCTCTTGCGGCAGTAGTTTTTGGTATGATGCAAGCGTCCAAGAGGAGCAACCATAACACAACTCGTAAGTATCCGCAACTGCTTTGTAACCCCGCTGTTCCTGTTAGAATCAGCTAAAAATGTCAGATGTTAAGTGTTTCTTCCACTCTACTCGATGTTGCTTCAGGAATATAACATTTGATGTTTTCGCTGTGTTCTCAATGGTTTCAGTTCTCTGTCTGATGTCTGATATTTTTAGCTGGTTGCTCCTCACTTTGTTACTGTTTCACAAGTTAAAACTATCACTTTCTTTTTTCAAAATATACTCTTATGTGTCACGAAAATCACTTGCATTGAAACACAAACCATACACTTGAATCGCAATGTACCGCAGACAAATGTGGCTGGAGTCGTGCTAAAAACTTGACCGTCAATAAGATGCGTTTGCTGGCACCGTATGTATAAGCTTCCAATGCTTCTTTTCCTTTGAAGAGAGTTTTTCAAGCCCCATTAACCCGGTTGTCGCCTCTAACCACGGACCCGTGCCGGTTGACCTCTCTAATTTTGTGTTCGTCAACAGTGTTCCTACCGTTCCGGGTATAGTTCTAACCAAACACACTGTGGTTGTTGTCCATCGTACAAGTTGTTACCAGTAACGCTCACCATTGCCGGCATGTTTTGTCTCAAGTCTAACCTCCAGTATGCTTAGTATTGTTCAACATAACCTTACAACTTTTATATCATCTTTGAACTTTGATTTTTGTGACGTCTCGAATTCCGAACTATTCCGCGTATAGTCAGTCCCTCGTGCGACAATGAGGTGACTTTGGCTACACTGGAAATGAATTTTCTTTGGTAGGTTTATCTTCAGAGTTGCCAAAACATCTTCGTTTACAATCGAGGGACTGAAACAGAGTAAAATAAGAGACTTTTTTTAAATCAGTATTACTTTTGTTTAATAACGATATTCTATTCGTAATACAATTCATACCGTTCGGGATTCGAAGCGTCCAGAAAATTGAACCAGCAAAATAACATGTTTCTTTTTCTTCAGCAACCGCAACGCCTTCGCCGAAAACCCGGTTCGGGCGACGGGGAAGCACATTCAGCTCAGTGAGATTGAGTCAGAAAGTGCAGTCTAATAATCCGATCCGACGGAACACAACCCGGGTGCGGGGTCGGAGTTACACCATGAAGAAGGTACTTTATTTTTACTTGTTATCACTCTTTAGGAACTAACACAAATTGAACATCTCTAGAAAAAAATACACAAGAAACGCGACGCGAGACAGGACACAACACTTTTTTGTTAGAACTGTTAACAAACAGACAAACAGACGTAACACTCTGATAAAATTTGCTAGTTGGCCAACTGTCCAACCGTGGAGCTCGCATAGTTTTTGTTCGAGTTTGACGTTTGCTCACTACCGCCACCTAGTTGGTGGTCGGCCAAACTTAGTCCTTTTAGCATTGGGCGAAAATGTTTCCGTGACTATGATATGAGTCGAAAAATGTTCGAAGTGTTACGTCTGTTTGTCTGTACTTTTATTTTCAGAGATGTTCAATTCGTATACTGTCTGTAATTGCGTAACAGTCCCACCTTTGTTGGGTTTTTTATTCAGATGAAGGGTCAGTTATGCAAGTATAGGAAGTATATGCCATAAAAAGTATATAAAAAAATATTTTTCTAAAATGTTGTATTAAGAAGTCTGAAAATAAAAACATTTATATTTAAATAAATTGCACACGATTTCGAAAAATGCTTATTTCTCTCATGTTACAGCCAACCATCCCTCATTCGCCGTCGGTGCAGATTCCGACCTGTACCACGCCGGACAACAATGTGATACCATCCTTCCTGCAGCTGCATCAGAACGTCAAAGAGGAACAGACTGGAGTGTAAATGGAAGAAAATCTAAGAGATAGAGAAAGAGAGAGCGAGAGTTGTAACTATTTTTTATTGTACCGGAATCTACAAATTTTTCGCTAGACGCCGACTGCCACTTTCCACGAAGAGGGAAGAGGCATCCAGGCAGAAATTAGCACACTAGAGAAAGTGACAAACGTAGCCAAATATTGTATTCTAGTCATGAACAAGCCAGAACAAATAGAAAGTCAAATACACAACAACTTTTACTGTTATACTAACTGCACAAACCATTTCTAAACCAATAGATAAGTTGTACTGTATTGCAGGTCGATCAAATTTTAATCAAAATTCAGACTAAACTATTGAAATCTAGCCATCAATCAAGATCAAAAAACAACAATTCAATAGATTGCAGTTACAAAACATAGTGGTTACATTGGACAAAAAAAAACAATCTAGTGACAAGACACCTAAATGTGATTCTAAATGTATTACCTTTCAGTTGAAGGACTGTATTTGCTGTACTTATGAAGTATGATCTAAACAAATAAAAGAAAGCTATATGGAATCAACAACTGTTATGCCAAAATGCAATGAAGAAAAATAGATCCGAACGCGTTTTAAAATGTGTTTTTGAAGACTCCTTTCCTTTTCCTCAAATACATAAATTTTACGATGTACCTACCTAAACAACAATCGGTAGTGTAATTTTGATTTTGTTCTTGCTTACTTATCATAAGATTTGTGCGCTTAAAATCAACAATAGTCGACCATTCTGGGATTTTAAAGAGCTTGAGTCCGTAAAACCACACATTACAGTTACTATATAGTTACGTCAAGCGACAAGACAAGTGGCGTTCTCTAAGCGTATCAAGGTGGAAGCTCTCTGTATCATTGTTCGTGATTTGTCATAGGAGAAGGTGGTGTGCGTATGTTTTGATATCCGCATACAAACAGTAACGCACACTACCGCATGAACGTTGAACTTAGCAGATAGCGCTGCGGTAGTGTCCCCCGAGCATCAGCGGAGTGAGCATTCTTGATGTTCTTATTCTTTGCTATGGGTTAAAATAATTTAAAAATGACGTATCCAACCAAAAACCTGCGCTGGCGACACTTCTTTGTGACATATGTGCTGCTTGGGTGGAGAAATCCCAGAAAGAATTCCAGCGGGAAACCCAGGAGGAATCGCTATAGATATTCAGGTTTTCCTGAAGGAATACCAGGAGGAATTCGTGAGGAGTTCGTGAGGCATTCCAGGAGGAATTTTTGGAGGAATCCCAGAAAAAAATCCAGCGGGGATCCCAGGAGGAATCCCAAGAACTCCAATAGAAGTCCTAGGAGGAATCCCAATAGAAAATCCTGGATGAATTCCAAGAGGTTTTCTTGAAGGAATCATAGGAGGAAGTAATGAAAGAATCACAGGAGGAATCCCAAGATGCAATTCCTGAAGGAATCCCAGGAGGAATTCGTGGAGGGATCTCAGGAGGAATTCCTGAAAGAATCCCAAGAACATTTTCTGTAGGAATCCCAGGAGGAATTCGTGGAGATATCCCCACAGCATATTTTGGAGGAATCCCAGGAGGAATTCCTTAAGAAATTCCATGAGGTATTCCTGGAAGAATTTCTGGAGGAAACCCAGGAGGAGCTCCTGGAGGAATCCCAGGAGATTCCTGGACGAAACTCAGGAGAGATTCCTAAACGAATCCCAGGAGGAATTCCTGGAAGAATCCCAGAAAGAATTCCCAGAGGAATCCCAGGAGGAATTCCCGAAGGCGTTCCCGGAAGATTCACAAGAGGAATTCTAGATTTGATTTTTTGATTTGTCTTTCTTAAAGAGACTTTCAGCCCTTGGCTGGTTCGTCTCTCCAAATTCTAGATAGAATTCCAAGAGAAATGTCTAAATGAATCATAAGATTAATTCCTGGAGTAATTCCAAAAACAGTTCCTGAAGGAATCGTGAAGGAATTCCTGGAGAAAAACCCAGGAAGAATTCCTACAGAAGTTTCAGGAAGAATTTCTGAGGTTCCTGATGAATCCAGAATTGCTGGGGAAATCCTTGAAGGGATTCCTAAAGAAAATCGCAAAAAAAAATTTCTGGAAATATTACCCTGAGGAACATCAGAAGAAACTCATACAGAATTTAAAAAGAAATTCCTGGAAGAATCTCAGAAGGAACCCAAAAAGAAACTCCTAGAGGAATCCAAGAAGAAATTTCTGGAGGACCACGTGCAATTCCAAAAGGAACTCCTGAAGGAATCCTAGCAGGATCTCGTGAAAGAATCTTGGAAGGAATCTCACAAAAAAAAACTCCTGTAGTAATCACATAAGAAATTCTTTAAGGAATCCCACGAGAAACTCTTGGAGGAAGTGCTATAAAAATCCCTGAGAAATCATGGCAAAATCTCAGGATCGAAATCATGTTCTTGCAATCTCAGGCTTAGGCAGTCTTTGATTTTAGCGTTGATAGTTTGTTATCTTTGCCGACGTTTCGGTCCTCGGATCGAACCTTCTACAGGGCCTATTTGTATCGAATATATTAGACTTAAATACGACTTCGGTGAAAGCAATCGCCACCTTTTTTTCCATAGTCTGTTCGGTATTTCAATTCTTAACCCTAAAAGGGATACCTGGGGTCCATTGGACCCCAGGCGCCTTGCAGAGCTCGTCTTTGATGGAACATACTCAGCGAGGTGACTAAACTGAGGCCATGAAGGTATCCCTTTTAGGGTTAATATCGGTTCAGTGTCTGGATCTGATACCAGTATGCATTTAGTGCAACTGTGAACAAAATCATCGTCCATTTTATCCATTCGGGTCCGCCATACTTCAGTCCTCAATCTTCTTTCATTGCCGACATTCCGAGGTGCATATTATGAGCCAACCTTAAGAGCCGGTGTTGAAGGCATCTTGGAATCACCATTCTTTGATCTTTCATCACCAGGTTACCATCACTAGTTAGGCTGTCAGCTAACTCTTTGTATCTCTGTGGAGTCTTAGGCCATAGCCGTGATGATCTCTGTGACAGTTCTATATCGGTTTTTGTGCAAGTGATAATTTCATCGATCGAAATTGATACGGGGCTAGAATCACTGGCCACCGCTTTGATGATTGTTTTGGATTCCTCGTCGAAACAGTTTCCCTGATTTGGTGTAGACTGACATGATCGAGATAATGGATCAGCTATATTGTTTTTCCCTGGTCGATACATAACGTTGTGATCATATGACATCAGACGCTTGAATCTGTTTCCGAAAATGGCAACTAGAGGTTTATGGTGGCTCCTGGAGTACGATTCTGTAAAAAACTTATTTAAAGATGTTCTAGGTTATCCAAGAAATTAACGCCTTAAGATCTACAAGGGTAATCAATGAATTGTTTTTATATTATTGATATGGTGTAACATCATACAGATCCTTGGAGCATAGTTTTGTAGAGACAACATAGTTTTCAAAGATGATCTCCAAGAACTTCCGCGAGAACAGACCAGAAAATCTACAAGCGTAACCAAGGATGTTTTCGATCACCTGGCAATCATTTGACTCATTTGTCCATAACTCAGTTCAGAAGCATATGTTGAAATTTGGTGTTCGGCAAACTTGTACAGAAGACGTTCGCTCTGTGCAAACGCTTTAACTGCAATGCTTTATAACTGAAAGTCCGCTAAGTGCAACAATTTTGCAGTTATCGCACCGCTATCTGTCAAAATCGAAACGTCAACAGAGTTGCGATGATGATGACTGCAGCTGCATTTCGATGTTTTCGAGTGCATTTTGGCTGCGTCAAACAACAATTGACAGCCGTTTGACGTCAAGGGGCTAGTCGCTTGGAACATTGTGCCAAGAGGTGCCAAGCACACCGTCTTATACGCTGTGTGACACACCGAGGCACTCTGAGGCACAATTTTGACACTTGAGTTTGGGTGAAAAAACTAGGCAACCATGTGCATTTGACCTGTAAAATGAAAACAAACAGTTGGTTGTCTTGGTAGTTTCCAAGCAAAATTTGAATCATCAACCAGTGGCACTTCGGGGCACACTGAGGCACAATTCAATACTCGGTGGCACACTGAAAATAATTGGCGCAAGTAAAGATGTGCTCAGCGGCTCCCCCTTGTTTGACGTCTGTCAGTCGTTGCAGTTAGCGAATTTCATTCGATAACTGAAACGTAAACATGTTGCACTTATCGAACGTCTACTGTAGATTAATGTTTTTCCTACAATTATCACCAGGGACGTCATATTCTAACTCTTATATTTACGATGTAAAAGTGTTAGTACCACCTACTCATACTAAACGATCGGATTTTTCTACACATAAGAGCTAGAATATGGCGTCCTTGGTAATAATTGTAGGAAAAACACTAATCTACATGTTTGCCGAACACCACATTTCAATATTATGCTTCTGAACTGAGTTATAATATATATCCATATATTATAATATATATTATAATTATAATATAATATCAATATCAAGTATAATATATATCCAGCTTTTTACGCTGGCTATAAAACCACGAGGGGTGATTCGATTTTGACATTTTTTGCCGACCGATTTTATGGCTTGATCATAGTAAGCAGTAATTTTAGTTTGTTGATTGAGCTGTCAGGAATTTTCACTACTGTTGTTTTAAAGTTACGGTATCATCGCATTGCAATATTTTTATGTACATATGTAATCGAACTATTTTAATTATTATTCGCTTTTATTTATTTTAGGGAACAAAGGATGATAAAGCTGATGAACAAATGTGAGAATTGGGACTGTTCTATACGCCAAATAATTTAACTTGAGGAATGATTATCCATCCGGATTCCCCGGTGTCGTACACCCTCCAGTAGTGTTTCCCTTACATCAGGATTCCACAAGAAATTATTTGAAAGACTCCTCCAGAATACCGACAATTTAATCATAAATACAAGTACTCTCTCAAGAAATTTATTTAAGCGCTTGTGTAATAAAATATTCAGTCTAGTGGACACTTCTCAAAATAGTTTGAAACCGCCAGCCGAGTTTTTTTAGAACACCTTTATATGTGCAAGACTTTTGAAATGTATAGCTGAAATTTTATAAGGCGCCGTTCTTATGAACTGTTAAAGGGATTTGGCTGATAATTGGATAATTGGCTGATAAATTAGAATACATTTTCAGCTTAAACTGGTTCTTTAAAACGGGACTGTAAATGATTTACACTATGTCCATAATTTCGTTAGATATCACATTGCATTCTCGCCACAAATCTATGAAAATTCTTTTAAGCATTTTGTGAAGGGTCACAATCAGAGTTGTTTCGGATATTCTTTTTTATCTCAGAATATTGCACACATATTGATTTTGAATTTTTGAACAGAGGAAGAAACA
This sequence comes from Aedes albopictus, assembly GCF_035046485.1. NCBI lineage: Eukaryota > Metazoa > Arthropoda > Insecta > Diptera > Culicidae > Aedes > Aedes albopictus. The sequence continues at coordinate 108,949,782 of NC_085138.1, read as the reverse complement.
TATTAGTTATTTTATACATCGAATAACATATTCGTTGGTTGAAATTGGATGAAATCCCGATCTTTTAACTTTCGTGATGTAACAGCTCCTAGACCTTCACTTCACGCAGTCTCTTAGTAGATGGCGACAATAGGCGTCTCTTTGCAACGTGCAACTCCCTGCCAAAATTTGTATTGAAATTCCAGGTTCTTCATAAACCTAAAATGTCACAAATGTTAGAAATTAATTGGATATAATTAGGAAAAAAAAGATGATTACCATTTTACTTTGATGATCGTTTATAATTTCTGACGTTTTATTATCAACAACTAACATTTTCACCTTCGCAAAGTTTGCTTTGATCCATCCATAATAATTATTATAGCGGCGGCAAGAATTGTCAGAAGGGGGTGATTCAAATATTATGGCAGGCTAGCGTAAAAAGCTGGATAGTACTACGTTTGTCCAATTCAGGAGTTGTCCAAGTCCAAGTCCAAGATTTGGTCTTTTCCACAGAATTTTTTTTCGTGACGTTACAACGCAAACTTCAACCAGTTGAAACTCAGGCTTCCGTGAACCGATTTTCTTTCTTTTAGTCTCATTTGAAAGATCTTTTCGAGTACAAAGAGCATACAAAATTTCATATTTGTAACGTTTTCCGTATTTGAATAAAATTTAAAAATGTTGATTTTTCGTGACGTTACAACGCAATAAAAACCCATACTATGATCAGCCATATTTCAGAGTTGTAAAGTCTTCCGATTAAAAATCTTTTTATGCTAAAAAATTTTCATACATTTATCTACAAATGATGGAAGACTTTTGAAAAATCAGTGTGTTGGTGTTTAAAATACGACAGTTTGGATGAAAAATGTGCCTAAAAGACTTGAAATCACGATTTTAATGTTCATCTTAATCGTCGTTCAATTTATATTTATTTTATTGTCACACTAATATCATGTCGAATACATTTTTGGACGACAAAAGTAATGTAGAATGTGATAAAAATGTCAAATATGCCATAACTCAACTTTGAAAAATTGGTATTGATGATACGGGGCCCGTAGAATGTGTCTGAGACATTGTTTTCAAAGATGATTTAGGACATCCAAGAACTTCCGCGAAAACATATCGGAAAATCTACAAGTGTAATCAATTAATTGTTGTTACATTACTGATGCGGTGTAATATCCTACCGATCCATGGAGCATAGTACTGTTAAGAACTACTTTCCAAAGATAGGTAATCCAAGAACTTCCGCGAGTAAAGACTTTGAGATCTACAAATGTAATAAATGGATTTTTGTTATATTACTGATGCAATGCAACATCCTACAGATCCATGGTTGACAACCGGAAAACCTGAATGATGTTGCACCGTATCAGTAATGAAACAACAATCGATTGATTACGCTTGTATAACCTAAAGACCTTCGCAGAAGCTATTGGGGTACTTAGAACATCTTTGGAAATCAGTTCATTACACAGTCATCCAAGAACTCCACGAATACTGGCCTTTAAAACTACAAACGTCATCAGTGGATTGTTATTAGATTACAGATGCGATGCTAACACCCTACAGATTTATGGAGGATAGTCTTGTAGTGTACTGATTTCCGAAGATGTACTAGGTCCTCTAAGTACGCGCGCAAAAATAGGCCCTATGGTCTACAAGCGTGATTAATGAACTGTTGTTACATTACTATTGCAATGCATCATCCAACAAGCCCGTGGAAGATACCTAGTTTTGTAGAATTTTCCATATATGCCACCCAAATACTCTCGCGAAAAATCTACAAGCGTGATCTATGAGATATTTGTTGTTATCACATTACTTGTGCGGTGTAACATCATACAGGTCCATGGAGCATGGTACTGTAGAGAACTACTTTCGAAAGATGTTCTAGGTCATCCAAGATGTTGATTACAGACAGAAGTTCTTGGGGCACCTAGAACATCTTTGGAAGTTGGTTCATTTTTTTCATTTATTTAGTTCACATCAAATTCATGATAATACTGAATCAACAATTTGCCGCCATAATACTCGATTTGCAGCTGCAGCTCTCCATCCTCGGTCACGCCCAACACTCGCCAGATCACGCTCCACCTGGTCCGCCCATCGTGCTCTCTGCGCTCCACGCCTTCTTGTACCAACCGGATGGTTAGCAAACACCAACTTTGCAGGGTTGTTGTCCGGCATTCTTACAACATGCCCTGCCCACCGTATCCTTCCAGCTTTGGCCACTTTCTGGATACTGTGTTCGCCGTAAAGTGCAGCGAGCTCGTGGTTCATCCTTCTCCGCCACACACCGTTCTCCTGCACACCGCCGAAGATCGTCCTTAGCACCCGTCGCTCGAAAACTCCGAGTGCTTGCAGGTCCTACTCGAGCATCGTCCATGTCTCGTGTCCGTAGAGGACCACCGGTCTTATTAACGTCTTGTACATGGTACATTTGGTGCGGGGGTGAATCTTTTTTGACCGCAGTTTCTTCTGGAGCCCATAGTAGGCACGACTTCCACTGATGATGCGCCTTCGTATTTCACGGCTCACGTTATTGTCAGCCGTTAGCAAGGAACCGAGGTAGACGAATTCTTCTACGACCTCGAAAGTATCCCCGTCTATCGTAACATTGCTGCCAAGGCTTGTCCTGTCTCGCTCAGTCCCACCTACCAGCATGTACTTTGTCTTAGCCGCATTCACCACCAGTCCGACCTTTGCTGCTTCACGTTTCAGGCGGATGTACTGTTCTTCCACCGTTCCAAATGTTCTGGCAATAATATCCATGTCATCCGCAAAACAGACAAATTGGCTGGATTTCGTGAAGATCGTACCCCGGCTGTTGAGCCCGGCTCGTCGCATAACACCTTCCAGGGCGATGTTGAATAGTAGGCAGGAAAGTCCATCACCTTGTCGTAGTCCCCGTCGAGATTCAAATGAACTGGATAGTTCACCCGAAATCCTTACGCTGTTCTGCACACCGTCCATCGTTGCTCGTATCAGTCTAGTCAGCTTCCCGGGAAAGCTGTTCTCGTCCATAATTTTCCATAGCTCTGTGCGGTCGACAGAGATGGCATTTCACCGTAGCGATTCACTGCGGCGTCAGTTTATCGACCACACTGGGGATAGGAACATTTTTCACCACACCAAGAAGCCAGTTTCTCTTGTTTTGGGTGGTAGGTAGACCAAGCGCTAGTGCGTGCTCTTGCTCGTCCGCCTTGGATCGAGTGTGGCTCACTCTTTCGCGCGCATCGCTCTCCGGCGCTCTCCCGTGTTTTCACCCAGCAGTCACCGAATTATCACCATGGTGTCGCCGGGGCGAGAACTCTCCGGCGTTTCACCGCAGCGCGCACTCTGGCGCAAAAACCTCACTGGAGCGCGCACCCGGGTGATTTTTTACACTTCTAGCGTAACATTTGAAAAGGGCCTATCTGCAAAATGTAAACAAACCCGATTTTCCACTATTCCTATCAATATCTACCTAAGCTATCCCATAACACCTTAATCAATGAGAAAAGAGCTATTTTACCCGTATTTTAAATAAATTTTAAAAGGGCCTATCTGAAATTGAATAATCTTTTAGGGCCTAACTGCATTCAAAAGGGCCTAACTGAAAATTACCTTTCAAATCAGATAGGCCCTTTTGTAAATTTTGATTATTTTTCATATTTTTCAATAATTTTTAGTAGTTCTTTAACTTTCCTGGAATTATACATGAAAATAAATCCAAAATATTTTAAATTAGCTAAAATTAGGAAAAAATAAAAGGGCCTAACTGAAATTTTTCCTTCAAATCAGATAGGCCCTTTTGTAAATTTGGGTAATTTTTCATGTTTTCCAATAATTTTGAATAGCTCTTTAACTTTCCTTGAATTATCGATAATAATAATCCAGAATAATTAAAATAAGCTAAAAACAAGAAAAAAATAAAAGGGCCTAACTGAAATTGCCGACGATAAAAGGGCCTAACTGATAGGGCCTAACTGATTTTCCGATTGTAAAAGGGCCTATCTGCCGTTCATGTTCAAAATACATTATTTATTGAATTTTTGCTATAGTATGATGCAAATTATGCACAGAACCATAAAGTAGATTCCCATATGTGTCAATAGATGGAATAAAACACCTAAAAAAGTCTTTCGTTTTTAAATAGGAATAACTAATCTGGGAGGTAATCTTCTCATGCGATTTTCTTAATATTTACGTTTTGCAGATAGGCCCTTTTCAAATGTTACGCTAGACTTTCACCGAAGAGAATTTTAAATCGCTCTCGCCGCACTGTTGTGTGGAATAGCGCTCAGGGAGCTAAGAGATTTATTTCTACCCACCAAGCTTGCGCGCATCCGAATCGCAGTGGTGGATCCACATATAAGAGAAGGGCTCCTGTTCAGATGCACAGCGTGAGTGGTGTATTTTCTATTTCTCTTTCCCACACTGAGGATATGGACATCTCTGGCGGTCGATACTGTCGTATGCCGCTTTGAAGTCGATGAACAGGTGATGCGTTGGGACCTGGTATTCACGGCATTTCTGGAGGATTTGCCGTACGGTGAAGATCTGGTCCGTTGTCGACCGGCCGTCGATGAAACCGGCTTGGTAACTTCCCACGAACTCATTTACTTTAGGTGAAAGACGACGGAAGATGATCTGGGATAGCACTTTGTAGGCGGCATTCAAAACGGTGATCGCTCGAAAGTTCTCACACATTAACTTGTCGCCTTTCTTGTGGATGGGACAGATTATCCCTTCCTTCCACTCCTCCGGTAGCTGTTCGGTTTCCCAGATCTTGACTACTAACTGGTGCAGACAGGTGGCCAACTTTTCCGGGCCCATCTTGATGAGTTCTGCTGCGATACCGTCCTTACCAGCCGCTTTGTTATTTTTGAGCTGGTGGATGGCATCCTTAACTTCCATCAGCGTGGGAGTTGGTTCGTTCCCGTCCTCTGCTGCACCAACATAGTCATTTCCTCCGCTGCCTTGGTCCTCCGTGCCTACATTCTCTTCGCCATTCAGGTGCTCGTCGAAGTGCTGCTTCCACCTTTCGATCACCTCACGTTTGTCCGTCAGGAGGCTCCCTTCCTTATCCCTGCATATTTCGGCTTGCGGCACGTAGCCTTTGCGGGATGCGTTGAGCTTCTGGTAGAACTTGCGTGTTTCCTGTGAACGGCACAGCAGTTCCATTTCCTCGCACTCCGCTTCTTCCAGGCGGCGCTTTTTCTCCCGGAAGAGACGGGTCTGCTGCTTCCGCTTCTGTCTGTATCGCTCCACATTCTGTCGGGTTCCATGGTGCAGCATTACCGCCCGCGCTGCATCCTTCTCCTCCAGAATCGCTCTGCACTCCTCGTCGAACCAATCGTTTCGTCGACTCCGTTCTACGTACCCGATAGTGCTCTCGGCTGCGTTGTTGATGGCTGCTTTCATTGTACTCCAGCAGTCCTCTAGAGGGGCCACATCGAGCACACCCTCGTCCGGCAACGCTGCCTCGAGATTCTGCGCGTATGCGGTGGCGACATCCGGTTGCTTCAGTCGCTCTAGATCGTACCGGGGCGGCCGCCGATAATGTACGTTGTTAATAACGGAGAGTTTTGGGCGCAGTTTAACCATCACCAGGTAGTGATCGGAGTCGATATTAGCGCCACGATAGGTCCTGACGTCGATAATGTCGGAGAAGTGCCGTCCATCAATCAGAACGTGGTCGATTTGCGATTCCGTTTGTTGTGGTGATCTCCAGGTGTAACGATACGGGAGGCTGTGCTGGAAGAAGGTGCTACGAATGGCCATGTTCTTGGAGGCGGCGAAATCGATGAGGCGTAGGCCATTTTCGTTCGTCAGCTGGTGGGCGCTGAACTTTCCAATCGTCGGTCTGAATTCCTCCTCCTGGCCTACCTGAGCGTTTAGATCCCCTATGATGATCTTGACGTCGTGGTTTGGGCAGCGGTCGTACTCGCGTTCGAGCTGCGCGTAAAATGCGTCTTTGTCATCATCAGTGCTTCTGGAGTGAGGGCTGTGCACGTTTATTATGCTAATGTTGAAGAATCGGCCCTTGATCCTCAACCTGCACATTCTTTCGTCGATCGGCCACCAACCGATCACGCGCCTCTGCATGTCGCCCATCACTATAAAAGCTGTTCCTAGCTCACGTGTGTTGCCGCAACTCTGGTAGATGGTATGATTACCTCTAAACGTTCGCACCATAGATCCTGTCCAACACACCTCCTGCAGCGCTACGATTCCGAACCCGCGGTCCTTCAGTATATCGGCGAGTATACGGGTGCTCCCGATGAAGTTGAGAGATCTGCAGTTCCACGTACCGAGCTTCCAATCGCAAGTCCCTTTTCGTCGCTGTGGTCGTCGCCATTGGTACGGTTCGCATTCTTCTCTTGTTGATTTTCCGGTGCTAGTCTTTTTTACGGCTGGCTCGCAGGGCCTGACACCAACCCACTAACCCAGGGAGCTGGGCTTACCTTCCCGGAAGCTACGGGTTCTGGAAGTTGGTCCATTACTCAATAATGCTCCATTGACCTGTAGGAAATTGCACCAACCTGAACCGATGGCTTGGCCCATGGTGAGTATAAAACATTCAGTTGGTGCGACGGATCACAGACTGCCCCAAGTGGGAAGAAAATCTGGTATTCTGTGGATGGTGTCTAGGAAGGATGTCACCGTGATGGGAATTTAATAACTTTACTCTTAGGGATGAAGTATGCAAATATTGCAGAACCCGGAGTAAATGATAAGCTCCAAATTCATGCAGTGGGACATTTAGGTATTCCAGAACCCAAAATACAGGGGCGAGACCGCTTCACTGAATGTCTCGAAATAAATCATGATAAAATAAAAATGGGTACAATTATTGAAATTGAAGAGGTAAACCCTTGATACTTTTATTTCAATTATCCCATTTTCTGGATCGATGGTTACACTCCTGACCTAACATGATACCAAGAGTTATGGAACCTGGCAATTTTGCAGGATGATTTCCAGAATGGAAGGTTGAGCAGGAAGTAGGTAACTCCTGGCAAGACACCGAGTTGTGGAATCTAGCAAGATGGTTTCCATGATGGAAGCTTGAGCAGAAAGTAAGGAATCGGAGAGAAATAAGCAAGATACCTTAGGGAATCTGATTGAATTTTTCAATGAAATTTGATGCAAATGTTAACTTTCTACCACTTTACGAAAAGCTAATATCCGTGCTGCCACTCTTCGCACGTCAGTCTCATGTTGTTTTTCAAAGTGCCTACGTTTTGCGCTATAACTCCAATTGTTTTCGAAAAAATGTAGGGGTAGGCGGGGCAATATGGACACCCGGGGCAGAATGAACACCCTCAATATTTTGAAATATGCGAACTTTTTTGAACTTTTTATGAATAGAGAATATAGTCCATTTGTCTAAAACGTAGTTTCAGAAAAGAAACATTCGAAATTAAAATTATACTTGATTTTACACGAACAAGTTGTGTCCTCCGTTTTTTGTGCATGGAAATTATAATTTTCACACCATCTAAAATAAAATTTAGTGATTAATTTATTGCAGGTCGATTAAAACCTGATATTTCTAGAACACATGCAAGTAGTTTTGCTGTAGCTTAACATGTTTATATTTTCTTCTTTATTATATCTTCTTCTTCTTCTTGGCGTAACGTCCTCACTGGGACAAAGCCTGCTTCTCAGCTTAGTGTTCTATGAGCAATTCCACAGTTAGAGCTTCATCTGCCAATGACCATTTTGCATGTGTATATCGTGTGGCAGGCACGAAGATACTCTATGCCCAAGGAAGTCAAGGAAATTTCCTTTACGAAAAGATCCTGGACCGACCGGGAATCGAACCCGTCACCCTCAGCATGGTCATGCTGAATACCCGTGCGTTTACCGCCTCGGCTATATGGGCCCGTCTTTATTATATCTAAAATCAAGTTTGGAAATATCTTCTGCTGCCGTGGCAAAATGGACACTCACCTTTTTGAAAGAAGCGGCAGGCAAGGGAAAAATATAACCTGAATCACAAACCAACCAAATTCTTCGATTTCAGTATATTTTCGGTGAAATGTTCACTATAGTAGACATAGGGTGAAACAAATTGGTCAAGAAACGACAGCAGTGGAAAATAGTTGTTCTAGGCACAACTGTACATGCCGACAAAAACGAAGCTTTATCCAAAACAGTCTGAATTTAAATTAACTGAACAAAAATGAACTACTTCGGCGTATTATATATCCACAACAGTTGTTTTGTAATGAAATGACTTTATAGGTGTGAATATGTACGAAATTCGTAAAAGTCTCATGGTGTCCATATTGCCCCGTAAGCTTGAAGACGGTCATGAAAAACTAACATTTTTCAAAACATTTTTTGAAGTGGATAAATAATTTTTCTTCATGAGTATTCTTATGCAATAGATGCTAAATAGACATTAAAAGGATACATGTATCAAAAAACTAAACTTTTTTGACATCTTGCCAGGTAAAGTTGGCAAAAACCTTAGGGTGTCCATATTGCCCCGCCCGCCTCAATTCATGCATAAACTTTTCGTGGCACATTGAGCTGTGAAATGCGTTGCGTTGCGTTGCGTCGTAACGGAGTAATTCGTAGATTGCATACTGAAAGTTGTCATGTTAAAACCTTAATACTCCTATAGGCCTTTTCATGTGACAGATCCGTGCATGCATTTGTTTACAAAGCTTGAACAACAGCTGCTAACAAGAACGTGTCATCTTCATAGAAGAACTGTCAAACGCCCGAACAATCAGCTGATTTAAGACGTCAAATGAAAAGGCCCATTCTAACTGCTTATGGAATGCTATTTGGGAGGGAATAGCTATCCAATTAGAGGTTGAAGTAAAAAGAAATGAAAACTTCCATTGCCGGCCACGCCCATCTTCTCCGTTACGAGGATAGGAAAGGATGTGATGATATGACACCTACTTTATGAAAGGCCAGCGACTCACCGGCGCCCCATAGGTGTCAAGGAGTTGGATATTTGGAATGGATTGATTTAGGATTCACTATAAGCGAGTGATGCGACAAGATTCAGATTGTGTGAGTGTATTTGCTTGTATGTAGATGTGTTGATGTGAGTGTAAGTGTTTTAGTATGTTTAAACACCAACGTTGGGAGTGATGTAGCTAAAAGGTTTTGGCACATTCAGAGCCGTAGCGTGGTCCCACAGCGCCCTTGGCAAGCATCCAGATTGGCGCCCCACGACAATTAGACATTATTATTTTGCTTATTTTTTTTTTATTCAAAGTTATAAGTACGTTTTCAAAGTTTTCAAAAAGTATAAGTACGAACACATTTTGCATTTCAGGAATCATACTAAGACCAGCACAATAGTTAGAAATGACATTTCAGATTCTTAACATGAATGATGCATACATTTTTTGATGAAATCTTAGTTTTCTCGGATTTTTTAGGATGAATTTTGTTTTCAAAAACACTGAGTTGAAATCCTCAAACGTTTTTACTAATCTTTGGCTATAGCTTCAATTGATTTTACCAGAATTTTCTAATAACTTCACCAAAAGTTTCTTCTGAAGTTCAATCAAAATATTTCTCAGAAGATCTGTATGAAAATCATCAGGAATCATTAGACAAACCATGGAAATTAAGGAATACCAGGAGAAATTCCTGAAGGAATCTCTATGAGTTTTTGTTAAAATCTCTCGAAGAATTTTTGCTGGATTCATTGAATGAAATTATGAAAGAGATTCTGGAAGAATTCCTGCATTTATCCGGAGGAATAAATGATTGAAATCTTCAAGAAATTTAAGTAAGCATTCTAAATGGAATTCATGGAGTAATTTTTGCAGTAATTCATGGAGCAATTCGTGAAGAAATTTTGGATGAAGTGGCAGTTTTTGTAACGGAAAACCTGTAGAAATTTCTGAATAAATTTCAAATTTATAATTTTATGGAGGAATTTATGAAGATATTCATGAAAAGTTTTCTAGTGAAATTCTAGCAGAAATTTATGGATCAATCCCTAGTGAGCATGGTACAGTTTTAAAGAAGATTTTCTTTCATAAATCCCTAGAAGAATTTCTGAAAGAATTCATTCTCAGAGGGACTTCTGAAGGAATCCCTATAGTAATTTCTAATGGAATATCTGGAGGAATTACTAAACAAATCTACTGAAGCGTTACTTAGTAATCCTTACAGACATTTTTTGCAGGAATCCATTGAAGGAAATTATTAAATATCCATGTAAAATGTCGAGAGGAATCCTTTGACTCATTTCTGAATAAATTCCTAGATAACTTCCTAAAAACCTACTTGAAGGCAATTCTCAAGGGATGCTTCGAGAATTTTTAGTAAGAATCTCCAGAAAAAAATGTTTTTTTTAATAATCTTTGGAGCAGATTTTGAGAGAATTTCTGGAGAAATTCTTTGAAAATTTTTCAAAGAAATCCTTTGAGGAATTTCTGAAATATTTTTTTGAAAGATTTTCTTAAAAAAAACAGCAAAATACGAAGAAAAACCTAGAGAAATTTATAAAGAAATTCCCGAAATATTTCATTTGTTTTGAGGGCATGAACATAAATAAAATCACTGGTTATTTTGTGGGTGAATACGACTTGAATGATTTTTGTTAGATTTACAGGAGTTTAAGCCAAATGAAACATTTATTGGTAATAACAATAACACGACCAGAAAAAGCATTGTTTAAATATTTTTTATTCAAGATACTTGTTGTAAACACTCTAAAATATGTCAATAAGTTTCCAGTAATTTTCAGAGAAAAACTTTCACTAGAATTTCGAAAACTTATTGATTTTGCTTTGCTCGTTCAAAAAAACCAAAAAAGCTTCTCAAAATAAAAAAAACAAGCTAAATTCCCAGGTAACATCATGAGAAATAATCTAGAGACCGAATTTTTGAGAATAACGTAATGTAAAAAACACTCGATCAATCTCAGAAATTTTGAAGTCTTGGTAACATACAAGAAAACAATAGCATCATACTGTTCCTTCTAGCCTTAGACCTTTTCGGCGCCCCTTAGAGGCTGGCGCCCTTGGCGGGGGCCAACCTGGCCAACCCCACGCTACGGCTCTGGGCACATTGAGCTGTGAAATGAGGCGAGAAAAATATCAAATTTATTTTAACCCTTTGGGGACGGATGGGTCATGTGGGTCATGTGTGCCCAGCCGAGAAAATCGACCATCACAAACGTGTTCTAGACCAACGAGGTTGCGTCCAGCAGACAAGGATGGGAACACTCACTTGCAAAGAGTTACATTCACTTGCTGTTTTCTCGGCTCAGAAGCGTGCAATTAACAAACAATGTATGGACGACTTTAGACTTGTGGTTTTGTCTAAAAGTTTGCCGAATAAAGTAGGGGTCGCACACGCATACCGAAGTCGTGCGGGAGCTGAGAAGGCAACTCTCCACGAGGTGAATGTGAATTACACTCACCTATGGAGAGTAGCTTTCACAGCTCCGTCACGACTTTGGTATGCATGTGAGACCCCTACTTCATTCGGCAAACTTTCAGACAAAGCCACAAGGCGTCCATACATCGTTTATTGATTGCACGCTTCTGAGCTGAGAAAACAGCAAGTGAGTGTAACTCTTTGCAAGTGAGTGTTCCCATCCCTACCAGCAGGACGAAAATGCCGTCATGATCTCGTGAGAGACAAAAATATGATTCACACTAGAAACAATATGGGACTGACATGCCAAGAGCGGCAGCGTGGCTTTCATATGCGTGAGACCTTACCGTAGTAAATAATTTCCATGTGGGTGAAAAATTGGGCAAAAGTTCAGCTGCTACAGAAGCCGCAATTTGGTTCAACTCATGATTGCCTACCCTATTTGTAGTTGAGAGGGCCTAACGCCACTAAATGTTCATGGCGACTGGAAGAGATTGGCCCCGGGCCGAGACCAGTGGAGGCAAATGCTTTCGGTGTTGTAGACTCACAGCTACATGTTGTAGCCCATTAAATACCTATCTAGTGTAGAATACTGAAGAGCAATATCTCTGGGTTTCGGCGTAATTAACGTGTGCTACATTTTACTGAAATGAAACGTTGTATTTCATGTATCCACCATTTAAAAAAAATCCTTATTAAGATGATTAAAATCACCTCACTATTTTGAGAATGAAATACTCACACGTTCTTTTGTACTTACTGCGTCTACGTGAAACTCGATCTCACGACTTCACCACCTGACAAACCACGTAGTTGAACGGCACCGTCGTTTCCGATTCCGGCTGCTTAACCACCACCCGGGCAAAAGTGCCCTCACCGCTGCTCTGATCCGACAGGCGCCCGGGGTTGATACAAACACATCCGTGCACGTCCCTGATGTAGCACTTTAAGTCGCCCGGGCAGATCATCATGTTGGGCACCCGCGGAAGACCACCGAACGAATTCAGCAGATCCAAATCCAGCGGCAGGCTTTCCGGCGGAGGATGCAACGGGTAGAACGTTTTGTGGTGGAACATGTAATTGAAGGCCCTTTTGATTTTGTCGCCCTTCGGATCGCCGCTAACTTCCGCTTCCGATAGATCCTTGATGACGTCCGCCGTCGTTATGCCTATCTGCAGTCCGTTGATCGCGATCACGCAGGGGTCCGGTAGGAAGCGCAGGTTCTGGTGCTTCGAGTTGATTTCGTACGGGAAAGAGGGGTAGACGAACATGGACATAAGATCGTCGTGGTGCGACACGATTAGCACTTCGGTATTGGGTGACACCGAGCTCATGATGTTCGTGATGATTTTCTCGAAGTACTCTTCGTAGGTTTCGGCGATCGTACTGAACAACGAATTGGTGACATCGCCAAATGGACCCGTGAGAATCAACACGTCCGGGCTGTTGTTTTTGCAGTATGCTAGCAAATCCGATAGTTTTTCGTACAAAAGATCATCCTTATCGGTGTAGGGGCCTGATGCGATCACCATGTTTAGCTCACTTCCAAGCTTCGTCGGTGCCTTGGGTAGTTGAAGAGTTCCCTCGAAGTGTACTTTTTGAACTTCAAAGGCATTACCCCGTTGATTGACTCCCTCTAAGACAACGGTTTCTCCCGGAAATACCGACCAGGTCTTTAGCTTGCTGAAATCCAACTTCATGTACCGCAAGGTCATCTCGTCAAAATCAACTATCGCCAAGTTATCGTTCTTTCGCTCCGGGTGAACAACGATCCGTCCCATCACGTTGATCACCTCTGAGCTATGATAGTCCACATGGTGGATCGGAACCGTCTCGACAGTGGTTACATCCTGATCGTTCGGTTCCACCGCGGTCAAATCCCCTTCAATCTCATCCTTCTGCAATGGCTTAACCTGCGACTCTTCCAGCTTAAGCTGTGCCAATCTACGACAAATTCCCTTGCATCCTTCGTAGATTCGATCGCCGAGGATGAGACTTCGCTCATAGCTGGAGTCAAACATGTACTTACAATCGGCATTCATGAACTTCCCCAGTTCATCTGACGCTGCCACACTTTCCTCCCCATGATCGCCTTCTTTCAACGTGGGAATCTCGATCGAGAGCCGACCGCTACGGATGACATCGCCCGACGACCAGTTGATCTGTTTAAGCAGTTGGCCGTTACCGAAGGTGTAAACTACGTTGCCGGAATTGTTCGGTCCATCCTGCTCCTGTGATTGCTTGGAGGAAAGAGGCGAATAGCTGGCTGGTGAGAACAGGGCTTTGTTTCGTACGGGAGTGGATCCGTGAAGCTTCGATACCGGTTTCTGAGCCTTTGGCGTTACGCATCCGTACGACCCGAGCACTTCGGCGTCCACCGAGTTCAAATCCGTGTTGCTGTAGATCACCAGTCCAGCATCGCCGCCCCGTGGCGAACCAGGAGATCCCACGGCTGCATTTTGCCTGACGCGGTTTACTGCGGATGGTGTCGTTAATACCGATGGCAAATCCTTCGTTTTACGAACCTGGAAAGCATAACATCGTTAGTGGTAAGGTCATCGGGGGTAGACCGTCTTTCCAGCTGCCAAACAATTTTATGCCAGAAGGATAGAATAACCCATGCGAACCTTGTTAGCAAACTCGTGCGATTCCATGTCCCGCAGGGTGTCTACGGTGGGTTCCGCACCGCCCAGCTTCGATACACTATATGCCATCCATGTTTCCACGAATTCAACCGGGTCATCAACGCCACAGCGGGAGCAAATTTCCAGACACTTGTCGATCACATCGGTTGAGGGCTCTAGCCCGATCTCGTCGAACTGCTCCCGTAAGCTTTCAATCGATACCATTCTTTGGCGGGGGAGTTCCGCTAGTTCAAGTTTGTGACACTAGTGAAGCCTAAAACTAACTTGAAATTAGTTTAGTTAGAAAGCCTTACCTTTTACCTATTTTTAAGGAATTTAATTTACTTTTAGCCGTTTTAGCTGCAGAAAGCACTAGCACTACCGATTCGTTAGGCCAGGAGTAAATAAACAAACGCAACCCGCGCACTCACTGACAACCAACAAGAACAAGTTGCGCGCCAATTTACGTCACAGTAAAACAAAGTCACACATAATTGATGCACAATCGACCACTTCTGTTAAATACAAGTTCGCGTTACATTGTTTCAGCGCATTGCTTTATTATCATACCACTGTTACATTAATAAAAATAAGTTCAGTGTAAAAGCAGTTTGCTAGTTGTGAAAAACGTTCACATAATAACGTTCTTCCAGTCCATTTAATCATTGAACTTCGGTTAAAATTTATTTAATATTCAAAAAAGACAAATTTTGTGAGAACTAATTTTACCGTAACAATGAGCCATCAAATTTTACACGTTAAACTGAGGCTGCCTAAATCGAAATAAAAGTTACTCAAATTCAAGGTAACTCACTCAACAGGAACTCATAATTACACGGAGAAAATAACCGTAAAATAATATTGCTTTTTTTGCACCGTATTCGACCCCCTGCAGAAATTTTTTGTCACACCACAATATGTTCCCACCAGTTTCAGCATACATTGGTTCGTTTCGCTGCTAGAAATTTTAAGCGTCTGTTACACTTTTTGGGTGGTGCATGGAATAATCGGTTTGTTTACTTGCTATTTTCTTTGGTGTTTGACGTGTGAACAAATATTTCAGTCGATTGAACATTTGCACGGTAATCTATAAAGCAAAGCAAGACGCAATAATTTGAATCGGCCCTGATTTATACCCCGGACAGACATGTGATACGAGTGTGATTCCTGTACAACGGTACGCAGTGTCAAGAAAATTCTAACAAGACTGACTTGAACTGAGAGAATTTTCAGTATGGCACTCATTTCAAGCGCAATTGTACAGTGATTCTTGTATCACATGTGTGTCATAAGTATTAGGGTGAACAAGGAAATTATCGGCAGGTTTGTTCTCTTGTGTTCACACTATTGTCATCGCGGTTGAAACCCGAAGATTCCCCACACCCGACAATCGAATTTTCTCAAAATCCATACGTGAAACCTAACGTCGGACGTAGTGCGCTGGACAGCGGACCTGGGCCTCTATCCAGCGCACTGTGCCCGACGTACGTCCGACACATGGTTTAGGAGAAAAATCAATTTTTGCGTGTCAAAAATTCCGATTTTCAACTGCACGAACAATATTGTGGATTTACCGGCTACTTGTATTCTACCGGTTACTTGAGTGGCCGTTACAAAGTAGCCGTTTTCATATAAAAATCAACTTGATTGTCAAAAAATGAATGTCGCTGAATAGCTAGTGGCAACGAGGAATAGCGCATACAATAAAAATGCTTAAAAACATTTTTAAGTTACTCTTTTTATGAAACGGCTACTTTGGAGGACATACTGAAGCGACCGGTAGAATACAAGTAGCCGGTAAATCCACAATAAGATCAGCTCGGTATTTTTCCCTGAGTGGTGCGAATAGAAGCGGTTTTATTTTTCAAGCTAGCTAACACACACCTACAAACTCCCGGCACACAGCTTGTAAACACGCACGAGCGTTCAATTTTCTTGCAACCACCTCTCTCAGCGCGGTTATCAAACACGCCGTCGCGACGCTGTTCGGAAATGGTAAACATGATCAATCCACCATTATTCCAATGTTGTTCTCGTGTTGAAAGTTTATTATTTATTTTCCATTCGCGATGGAAATTTTGATGGATTGTTGTTGAAAAATTAGCTGAAACAGGCTCAAACCAATGTTTATCCTTCTTCTCGCTCTCCAACGGCTTGACAGCGGCAAATGGAGATATCGTGACAACAGTTTTGGTTTTGATTACATTCGCAGCACCTAGATAACAATACTCTTCAATCAATCACACAGGTTCTAAAAGGTTCAACATAACCTCAATCTTCAATGTTTGGCTCCCGATGTTTGGCTCGGGAGCATATTGAGTCAGTCCGCGACACTCAAATTTTCCCATCTTTTTACTGAGTTCTCAACAGCAGATTTAACTCGGTACGCTCGGTTGTTTATTTTGCGGATATTCTGTAAATGAGTTACCAAGCTCAGCTCACAAACTTTCAAAAGTTACTGATGCATGCACCGTGCACGGTAAATATCGTTACTGGTGAACGGTAAATACGATTACCGAGTGTACCGAGATAAATCTGCTGTTGAAAACTCAGTAAAAAGATGGAAAAAATACTGAACTCAGTGAAAAAATTACTGAGCTGGAACATCTGAATCTTAGTGTGTAGTAAATAGTAAATTACCATTAATAACAATACAAATACAATTAGTTTAATGGGGTCAATTGTACCGATGTTGAAATTAACATGCAATAATATTTGTTGTTATATAAACAGATTTCGCCTTTGAAAAACCATATAATTAATATTTCTCGGTAACATTTTTCTCCAGCACTTTCAGGTACTAATGGCCACATGAATTGGGAACGATTTATGGTATGGATCATATGACCTGAGGTCTGACTTGTGATATTTGCAAGGGGAATGACATATCCTTTTCTAACCGGAATATCCGCATCTATCCGTTTCTAACCGTCGTTAACCGCGTCTAACTGCTGCTCACTTAGCAACTCGCTTAGCAACGGTTAGCGACGGTTAGAAACGAATAAATGCGGATTTTCCGGTTAGAAAAGGATATGTCATTTCCCTTGGATATTTGGCAGTTATTTGAAAAGATTGATGATAGATCTTATCAACAGCTGCCAAGCAATACATACCAGGACTCTTATAATGCATATCATCCGGGACTCTTATAAGTGTTCATTAACTGGGGAAATCATGGGAGAAAGTTTCAGTTGGTTTGGCACCTAAAACTTAGTTAAGAAACAATGATGCTTAAATGGCTACAGTTGAATATCAGAACTGCTGGGGAATATTCGACGGGAATGAGTTGGCGAGTTCGGCTTAACATTCTCGGAGGGTCTGCCTGAATTCCCTAGACAGAAGGAACCATACTATTCTAGAATTATACGGTTTTGTGCACTCAGATTATATTGGCTTCTTTCAACAGCATTCCAATTGAATTCGAGATTGAATTCTCATGGTGGTGCGGGGTGTCATTAGACAATTTTGAATAAGGCAGTTAAGTTGAAAAGATAATAAGTCCAGGTAAACGCGAATTGGCCTTGCAAATATTGATTTTCAGCTCAATTTTGCATAAATGCTGAGTAAGGTCAGCGTCTAGCCGGTGCGCTCTCGCTGAATGTTTACCTCAACATATGCGAAGTTGAAAAATACGATTTGACACTTTAAGTACCACCGAGTCACATCTTTCGAAAATCAAGGCTACTAATGAATGAAACATCCTAGTCACAGCCTCGGTCACAGCCACAGTATGGGGAAACAGCGCCTCTAGCGTTCTATACTTGTACTTCTATTGTAAGTACCTACCGGATCTTAGCGCACCTGAAAGTTGTTTAGTGAATAGGGAAAGGATTGTTTAGTGAATAAAATATTGCTATTTTCTATGGCCTAATCGAAAGAGCTCATTTTTCTGAGTATAACGTGATTTTATTGGATTCCAATACCTTAGTTTTGATGGGTAAATTAACAAAACAGTTTCATTTTTGTGGATTGAATGACAGTTCAATCGATAAAGTGACAGTTCGACCCGAACAAAAAAAAAAATCCCCATACAAACTTAAAATGCATTTTAAAAATAGTTCCCGGACTCCGAAAATTATGAAATTTTGGATTTCGACTAATTATTGGGCGGAGAATCCGATTATGAAATAATCCGGATACCCTAAAGAACCCAATTAAATTTTCTTTCCAAAAAGATGCGGAATTCGATATGAAAAAGTGAAAAAAGGTTCTCATTCCTGCCACCAGATGCGGACGGATCGTTAGCTTCCGTTGGATTTGCCTAGGAGGCACACGGTATTAGGGCATGGTACGGTATTTGCTGATGTTTTAGCAATAGGGTCCTAAAATTAAAGACGAAATCTCGCTTATATTGAATAATACGATCAAGCATGGTATTCTAATTGGAATTGCACTTTACTAGAACTTGAAAAACAAAGGAATAATGAGAAAATTCGAAATAAGAAAAATGGTAAATAGTTCTACTTTGACATTTGAGGTCAACCTTGTGTGACTGAGCTCGACATTTTTCGCACTGGGATTTCAAAAATGTTCCTATCTGACATACACGGTGAAAAAAAAAATCACTCAAAGTATGTGTTATAAGCTAGAGACGAGACAAAATGCTGAAAAAATAAAAAATATATATTTTCAACTACGGCTAATAAAAACGTGAAAAAATGAGTAAATATGTACTCTTGAACCATATATTGTGGTTTAAAACAAGAATCCCGATAGGACTTTAGGAGCCTATTCTCCGTTTCGCTGACTCTCCAGCTATCATTACTTAATATTCGGCAAACTATGGTTTGCTGATCCCGTTCCAGCACATAATAGGCTCCTAAAGTCCTATCGGGATTCTTGTTTTAAACCACAATATATGGTTCAAGAGTACATATTTACTCATTTTTTGACGTTTTTATTAACCATAGTAGAAAATATATAATTTTTATTTTTTTAGCCTTTTGTCTCGTCCCTAGCTTATAACACATACTTTGAGTGACTTTTTTTCACCGTGTATGTCAGATAGGAACATTTTTAAAATCCCAGTGCGAAAAATGTCGAGCTCAGTCACACAAGGTTGACCTCCAATGTCAAAGTAGAACTATTTACCATTTTACTTATTTCGAATTTTCTCATTATTCCTTTGTTTTTCAAGTTCGAGTACAGTACAATTCCGATTAGAATACCATGCTGGATCGTATTATTCAATATAAGCGAGATTTCGTCTTTAATTTTAGGACCCTATTCATTTTGCTGAAGGGGAAAACTGAAATTTGGTGTGTGGGCTAGATGGTCGGACAAATCAGTCGACTTCGGTATGGGATTCTGGGATTCTCGTTCAGTGTGCTCAATACCAAGAAAGTAAATTAAATTTTGTGTTATTTGGATTTAGCGTACATAAATAACTGGAACTCACCGAGCGCAACTGCGCCTGAAGGCTGAAGCACTCAGTTGAAGCGATCTCCTTTCCTCCGTTGTTCGTTCATTCGAAAATTCTCGTCGACGTCGTCGTCGTCAGTCGGTCTTTGCGTCGTGCGTGATTGATGTGATTGAATTTCTTGCTTGTTGCATTAATAGTTACTGTGACTAATATAACTTTCCCCAATCTTAGTGCGAATCTTTAATACAGTGTCGTAACGTGGAAATCAGTGCAAAATAGCGGCCTCTCTAGTGTGTGTTTGGGGAATAATCCCGTGTTCAACAATGAAAACAATGCACGATGATGGTGGGTGGATCTCACGAGTGCTCAGTACCGAAGTATAAATCTGGAGCGTTTCACGGTGTGCTTTATGGCAGTGAAAAGTTAGACAAAAATAGCTATAAAGATTAGATTTGGTGCAACATGATATTTTTGAATTCATTGATAATACATTTTAAACAGTGTTATTGTAGAAAGGCGAAGTATGGATTCCTGCTATAGCTAAAATTATTACAAGTAAGTATATTTTTTTCAGTTCGGGTATAATATGCATTCAAACTCAAACTACTTAGTTACTTACAATTGGGAATTTTGAAAAATGTATTAATTTTTTGATTTTGTACGAAAGAGCACCTTTTTCTGAGCCACTATGTTTTTTTTTTCAGATTTTTAGAACTTTATTTTGATACCTAAAATCAATTTCAAAGAGATTTTTCGAAATCACCTTTTGACAGCTAGGCAACTGTTTGACAGCTCCGCCCAGTACAAAATGCAACGAGGGGTGATTCGACAAATCGCTCCCATACAAACTTCAAATTGATATTTAAATAGGTTCCCGGGCATCAAAATTGATGAAAATTTGGATTTCTGCTCAGTTTGGCATGCAGATTCAGAATATGGAATAATTCCATTATTATCCCAACACCGCTAAAGAAGCCAATAGGAAGCAATCAGTGAAGTACTAGATTGAAAGTAGTGAGCTGGATTTTTGTATGGTGAGATGATCAATTCTCCGTTTCTGCAATGAAATGGTGCAAACAGCTTGGGTTATTTGATTTCTTGCCTAATTTGATGCTGTTTGAGCAAAAGTTTGGGTAACTGTGTTGTTGTATTATTTATTTCTTGCAACTTCAACAACACAGTTACCCAAAGTTTTGCTCAAACAGCATCAAATTAGGCAAGAAATCATATAACCCACGCTGTTTGCAGAATTTCTTTGCAGAAACGGAGAATTGATCATCTCACCATACATAAATCCAGCTCACTACTTTCAATCTAGTACTTCACTGATTGCCTCCTATTGGGTAATTATTTGGTGTATGTAGGGGAAATTACCTATTCTCGGCCGTTTTGTTCTCTTCGTCTTTGGGGTTTTTTTGAAACTAATTGAATTCAGAGTTGGTCTCAAATCCTTCCCAACTAAGCTGAATTATATGGCCAAGTTTCAGGCAATTTGGCTGACAAAAACCCCCCATGACGAAGAGAACAAATCTGCCGATAATACCCATTGTCACCCTATATAGTTCCATTAGTATTTCAAAAATGTTTGTGTTCTTGTCCCTCCTAAGCATCAATGTTGCAGGTTCGCATAATTGATTAAAATTTAATCATAGTTAATAGTTTCAAACTACATATCAAACTTTGTTTTTTACTTAAGAATAGGACAGATCGGTGTAGTACTAGATTTGTAGTAATGAGCTGAATTTTAGTATGGTGAGAAGGTCAATTCTCCGTTTCTGCAATGAAATGGTGCAAAAAGCGTGGGTATTATGATTCCTTGCCTAATTTGATGCAGTTTGAGCAGAACTTTGGGTAACAGTGCTGTTGTTTTCTCCATTTCTTGCAACATAAACAACATAGTTATCCAAAGTTTTGCTCAAACAGCATCAAATTAGGCAAGGAATCATAATACCCACGCTTTTTGCCCCATTTCTTTGCGGAACGGAGAATTGACCTTCTCACCATACAAAAATTCAGCTCATTACTACAAATCTAGTACTACACCGAACGTGCCCCATTGAGTGTATCATCGCTAAAAGTAAAAACAACACTGCATCACCCTGACTCACCTTGATATCTCTAAAACCAGAACACCTACATGTTGTGGTCGAGATGCCACTTTCTAAGAGTTATTAGATGGTCACCCTGAAGGGATCTCGAAGTGAGATACCAATGAGAATTGTTGTAAGACACGGTATGATGAGTTGTAAATAAAGTGAGTTATGATTTGACCAGCAACAATACACTACGTGTTTTTCTACTTCTCCCGAAACCAAAATGACTGGTTTTAACAGTGTCGACGAGGAGAAAATGTGATTTTTTTCTATTTAGTCGCACATTTCACAGCCGCCGGTGATTTTATTGCTTTTGGTGTGAATTTTAGCGGCATTTGTGATATATTTTTGTATAGCGTGCAAGTGTTTCAGGGTGTCTACTACCTGGAAAAACCTGGAAAACCGGGAATCCTCAGGGAATTTCATTTAACAGGGAAAAACCTGGAATACTCAGGGAATTTCTTGAGTACTCAGGGAAATTTTATTCCGACAAAAAAAACATTGGGTCGTATGAACCTGGTAGTAAAAATTCATATAGAAATTTCGCTACAAGGATTTTTTTTCAGAAATTCCGTCAGAATTTCTTTCTGGAACTTCTTTAAAAATACCTCCTGGAATGTCTCCCAGGATTTCTTATAAAATTACTTCCGCATTTTTGACGCTATTTTTTTTTATTCCTTTTTGATTTTTTTTCCAGAAAGGTATACTTCCGGATTCCTTCCAGGATTCCTGAATTCCAACCGATTTCTCCTGGAGTTTTTCACGGGGATGCTATTTCTTCCCAGAGTTCCTCCAGTGTTTTGCTCAAAGAAATCTTCGTAGGATTTCTACCAGAATTTATCTCGAATACTCTAAAAGAATATCTGTCGGGATAAATCGTGGAATTTCTTTTGGCACTCCTCACGGAAAACTGGGTCCTAAAACATCTACCAAGGAAGGGGTGTGTAATCCTTGCCAAAATCTTCTCCGCTTGCTTGAAACTAAGCTACTTTCCAAACGAGTGGAAACACGCTATAGTTGTCGCCATACCCAAAGCAAACAAAGACATGTCTGTACCTACAAACTACCGACCAATAAGCCTTCTACCTACACTGAGCAAGATTTTCGAACGCATCGTTCTGACGCGTATCGAGAATCACTTGGAAACAACCCGTATAGTACCCAACGAACAGTTTGGATTCCGAAAGGGTCACTCAACCAATCATCAAATCGTTCGGTTGGTTAAGGAGGTGAGACGCAATTTCCAACACGGTAAATCATCGGGTTTGATACTACTCGATGTAGAAAAAGCGTATGATTCTGTTTGGCACGGTGCAATCTTGCACAAAATGCTCCTTGGTAATTTTCCAACGTTGATCCTGAAAATTACACGCAGCTTTCTCAAGGACCGTACGTTCCAAGTTTCTGTGAACGGATGTACTTCAGATCGAAAGCCCGTCCCGTTTGGAGTTCCCCAAGGTTCTGTGTTGAGCCCAACTCTGTACAACATTTTCTCGGCCGACATAGTGAAAGTCAACGGAATACAATACTACTTCTTCGCAGATGACACTGGTTTTTTGGCTTCTCATCGCGACGCTGAAGTTGTCATCGATTCCCTCCAAGAAGCGCAGAACTCTATCCAAGAGTATCAAAGAAAATGGAAAGTTAAGGTTAATCCTGCGAAGTCCCAAGCTATTTTCTTCACCCGCCGTAGAAGCCCTAGATTTCTACCTCAGAGTCTTGCCTCTTGCAATGGTGTGGACATTCCGTGGTCGCCAAATGTCGACTATCTAGGTGTAACGCTGGACCAGAAGCTGAAATTCGACTGCCATGTGACCAACTGCCTTAAAAAATGCGACAAACTCACTAGAATGTTGTATCCGCTGGTCAGAAGGGGCTCTCGCTTGGATTCCAACATCAAAATCCTGCTGTACAAAACCGTTTTTCGGCCTACGGTTTCGTATGGGTTTCCAGCTTGGTACGACTGCGCCAACGCTCACCGGAAGAAAGTACAAGTTAAGCAGAACCGCTTGCTCAAAATGATTCTGGATCTGAGCACCTTCCATCCAACTACAGATGTACACCGTCTTGCTGGAGTGGAGTTAATCGATGACTGGTTCCGGAGACTCATTCCCAAATTCCAACAGAGCTGCGCCTCATCTTTAAATCCTCTGTTACAAGAGTTGGCCGTATGAAAGACATGTGATATTAGAATTAAGCTTTTCTCTTCTATAATGTTTCCTACGCTATTTCAAAGGTTTTTTTTGTCTGAAATTTTTCCTTTTTGTCAAAATTGTTGCTAGTCGTATGTTAGTTTTCATCAAAGAAGTGCTTGTTCTATGTCATTGCTGTAAGGAATCCCAAATCTCAATGTTCAACTCCTAAAAACTTATTGTATTCGTTAAGGTAGAAATAAATATTGAATTGAATTGAATTGAAATTTTACCCGATTCCTTCCGGTGTTCCTCTTGGGATTTCCCCAGAAGATCTTTACAGAATTTCTTTCAGAGTTGCTAAAGGAGTTATTCCTGGGGTTTTACTAAAGTTCCTCCAAGGGTTTCTGAAGGAGTTTTCACGAATTTACTGCAAGAGTTCCTCAAGAGATTTCTTTCATTTTTTTTCCTGTGATATCTTCAAACCATTGCTTTGGGCTTTCTTCGAGATGTTCTTCCTGCCCTAATAAAAATGTATTATACACTGGTGATTGGGTGAATGATTGTATCATTCCGTGTATGATCAAGATGATAGCCCGAAAGGGTTGTTAAGCACGTTGTATCATATTTTTCTATTAGGGTGGTCTCCTACAGGAATTTGTTAAAAGTTTTCGCGAGGTTTATTTTGAAGTTTTACCTGCGATTCTTCTCGGACTATCTCCTGGAACTTCTCTCACAAGATTCCTTCCGATGTTGGTCATGAGATGTCTCTCAGAGTTTTTCTTAATTTACCCTGAATTTTCTGCTAAGATTTTTTTCCGGAGTGGGATTTCCACAGGAGTTGCTGATATTTCTCATTTAATTCTTCTCTTGCATTCTTTCAGAGCCAGGCTGTTTCTTGTAGTTGTACCGGATTTCTTGCAGTGGTCCACCTGAGAGTTTTAACAGATATTCTGTGCATTATTCCCAAAATTCTACCCGGAATCTTTACCAGAAATTTTCCCGAGATTCTGGATACTCCTTTAGGAATTTCTTCCAAAGTAATTGCAGGGATTCTTCTACGGGTTTTCCTCAGAATGTCTCTTGAAATAACTTACGAAATACCTTATAGGAAATTCATGGAGAAATATTCGAGGGAATTCAAATAAAATCTTGCGAGAAACTTCGCAAAGTATTATTGAAGAAATCTCGACAGGAACTTCAGGAAAAACCTGAGAAAAAAATGAGACATCACGAAAAAAGTTCTAGGTAACAGTAATCCCGAGAAGAAATATAAAGGACATCCCAGGAGGAATTCTGAAAACCTCATGGAATCCTGAAAGCAGCTGCGGATGAAGTTCCGCGAGGAAAACAAAAGGAATATCGTGAAACTATCGGTAAAAATCCAATATTTTATGGATAGCTGTCTTGGAAAACTACTCAAAAAGACATGGACACTGGCTTCAGCCGGCGGCTGTACCGATTGAACGAAACTTAACATGGAGCGGCTACGGATAAGAAGCTATTCTCGTGAAAAATGTCATCGCTCGGAGCGGGAATCGAACCCTCATCCACCTGGGCCCTGTAGCATAATCGGGCTAATAATATTAGCTACAAGTTACAAGTTACAAGTACTAATATTACAAGTGCTAATAATTTGTGTTGCATAAAGGCTCAATTTTCCACTAATATTATTAGCACTTGTAATATTAGTGACCATGAAAATACAAGTTGTTTTGGTTCATTTACCTGTCAAAATTCATCCGACAGTTCGCTATTAATTTGAAATGGCAGTTGATGTTTGTTTATATTCTGCATTTTCCGCGTAACATCCGGAAATAACTTCATTTATTCCGAAGTTTTGCATTCTTTATACAATAGATAAAGAAAAGCATATGCTGTTTGGATAATTTTCGGCCGCTCTGACGAAATATTTTTTTACAAAGTATGGCACTGCAAGTACCTAGATTTTTAGTGAAATGTCTCAAAGATTTAATAGTAATGGTTGAAAAACAATGTATAAAGATTTAGCAACATGTATTATGCTTCTTGTTAAAATCCCAAGTGATCTGGGATGCAAAAATTGAGCTTTTACCTACTTTTATATGTCGCAACTCGATTCGAGTTAGTGTATGTATATTGTAGCTCTTGATTAGCTTAATGATGCGCAATACAAGCAATTGATTCAAATTTATTTCGCAACTGCAACTTTACCTGTGCTTATGCAGTGACCATAATAACTATAACTTTACCAAGAACTTCCAATCAAAGATGGGTATTGTAGAAACTTTGGAGAACTTGAGAGACTCAGCAGAAATTATATTTTGGATACAAAGTGTACATCAACGCAATTTTCGCTTCAATGAGTTTCGAATACATACTGTCAAATTTAATCGTCGAAAACTGGAATTAAGGTTGACATGTTAGATAAATAATATCTTTTGAGTTCATCAAAATGGTAAATCGATATATTCAAAACTAAATATGACTTCTGCAATACTTTAAATCTAACTTGTAAATTATTTTGCAAGACCTTTGATTACAAGTCTCAAAGATCTTGCAAAATAATTTACAAGTTAGATCAAAAGTACAAGTCATAGCTAATATTTTATACTTGTAGTTTGTTTATGCAACATACACTTGTAATTTCTACTAATAATATTAGTCCATCCGACTTGTAGTATTGGACTTGTAACTTGTACTTGTAGTATTTTTATGCAACAGAAAATTATAAGTTACAAGCTACAAGACTAATATTATTAGTAAAATTTTCATTATGCTACAGGCCCCTGGACTCTAATCGCATGGCTACGAGGTTCAACCAATGACATTCTTGAAGAAACTTTGAATAGTTTTGGATGGATCTTCAGCAGGAATTCAGCGAGAATCTCTAGAAGTATATCGGAAAACCTTTGCAAGAAATATCGGGACGTACTCAAACAGATATCTCGTGTGAAAGAATCCTGCGCAAAGCCACGAAGAAACTTTGGAAAAAATTCCAGGAATTATGCTCAGAAATCTTGAAAGAATTTTTGAAGAGTAGGGGAACTTACGTATTTTCGGCAGTTTTGTTCTCTTCGTCATGAGGTTTTTTTTTTAAATCTGTTGAACTCAGAGTTAGCATCAAATACTTCCCAACCAAGCTGAATATGATCAATTTTCAGGCAATTTGGCTGACATAAATCCCTCATGACGAAGACAACAAACCTGTCGATGATACCCTAAGTCCCCTTATA
Source organism: Aedes albopictus (assembly GCF_035046485.1). Taxonomy (NCBI): domain Eukaryota; kingdom Metazoa; phylum Arthropoda; class Insecta; order Diptera; family Culicidae; genus Aedes; species Aedes albopictus. The sequence continues at coordinate 108,923,013 of NC_085138.1, read as the reverse complement.
ATTTTTTAGAAAATTTGGGTTATTTTTTTAATTATAAACTTATCTGGAAAAACCTGGAAAACTCAGGGAATTTTATTTTGAGTTATGAGTAGACACCCTGTGTTTTTTTTTTGTTTTGTTTTGTTCGTTGGATTGCATCACATCACGACCGCCAGTATATTTTGTGCTTTTGGTGTGATTTTGGATGATTTTTTGAACGTGCGTATTTTTGTGATTTTTTTTATGTGCGTGCGTTTTTGAACATTTTTGGTCACTTGTGTTGATATTTTTTAGCTTCGTGAGGTGTAATTATGTTTTTTTTTTATGTCCAGTTAGTAAATCTGTCGACATTTTTGTTTTATTTTTTACAATACCCTCTTTTGTATTTGTCGAAGCTTGTGTGAAACATGTGTTTTATGCTAGATTTTTAGTTACCTAGAATGCTTTTTATTGTGTTTCAATTGTTCTGGTGTGTAGTGTGAAATTCGTTTTTACCATGTTATTTGCATGAGGGAGACATGTACCTATCGTTTTATACGATTTTTTATGTCTTCATATTTTTTTTATCTCTTGATAAAGGAATCAGAGATATTTTTGTCGCACACCATTTTGAGCATTCTACGATTTGGAATACCATTCATTTGTCAGCACGATGAGTACCTTAAGAGTACATTTTGATCAACTGTGGTAATTTGCATTTGCGCCATTCCTTTTTGACTGGACTAAGCCCTGGGAAGACAACACCAACGACCACAGCTTTGATGTTTTTGTGTTGAGCTGTTAGCTACCCGAGAGCTCAGAAAGTACGTCTGCAGCCTATCCAAATTTGAACAGTGAGATAGATACATTTCTCAGTCAGCAGCGTGAGACACAGCGAGGAGATTTGTTTGTGGATGGTGAAGCTAAGTATGAGAAGAGAAACTCACCGGAGTGATAGGTACATTTCAACGCATGCAAATAATATGCCCGATAAGCTGTCGTTCGTGTTGATGCTGTATAGTTTTTTTTTTATCTTTTGTGGAGGATGGCCTTTGGAGGTTCGGAATCGGTGCTACAGAACTCGCTATTGTTTTTTAAAGGTTGTAACTAAGTAGGATGTGTTATGTTTTTGTAATCATTGTGAGGATGAGTCCGAACCGTACATCGTATCGCCCATTGATTTCATCTGTTTGTATACCAATTAGGGTAGTTGGTCCAGTTTTGTATTCAGTTTTTGTTGAATGATTTTTTTTTTTCGTTGTTTTTTTGTACAATAATTTACTTTTTTATGTACCTGATTTTTTTTTTCAATAGGAGGAAAGAGTGATATTAGCAAAACATAATAATAAGAGAAAACAAATATGAAGCAATTGTCAAAATTGATTAGGTTTTCTATTTACAAAAAGATATGCAAAAGACAATGCATACATTGCGTTCAACGCGTTCTGATTTTCATAGGGTTGTACCAATAAACTATAAGGCCATTTTTTATAGTGAACTGATTACTTAAGGGAAGAGGAGTTGTTGTGGTCGAGATGCCACTTTCTAAGAGTTATTAGATGGTCACCCTGAAGGGATCTCGAAGTGAGATACCAATGAGAATTGTTGTAAGACACGGTATGATGAGTTGTAAATAAAGTGAGTTATGATTTGACCAGCAACAATACACTACGTGTTTTTCTACTTCTCCCGAAACCAAAATGACTGGTTTTAAGACTACAAAAATGCCGCCATCAGAAAAGTTTTTGTTTTTGGGCTTCTACATACCTTTGCTGAAGACAACATCTTTGTAAGTTCTCAGGTTTTGGAGATATCGAAGTGAGTCAATGTGATGCAATATTGTTGCCATATTTTTTTGGGGGTCTCTAAATATTTATGACGATTAGTGTATGGTATACTTTTTTGTCATTCATATATACCTTAATGTTGCTATATTTGTTATGCAACGAACCAACAAGAACATTTTTTTGATTATTCTATAAATATAGAATGTCAGATTAAAACTAATCACTAATTACCTATCACAAAAACATAATTATTGCGTCAGATGTTATACAGAAACACTGTTTCTGAAACAGACTACGAACTCAAAAGCTACCATCATTTTCTTTTGTTTAATTGCTTTCTACTGCAGCGCAGCGACGATGACGATAGAGTCCTAACTAGAACCTAATTCAAATTGATAAGAATTAATCGTTTTTTTTTTGTTGCAATTAAAATTCATGTCCAAACAAGCGCCAGACAGAATGAAGTGGAAAGTATGTGGTTATACTATTTACATGATAAGAAGTAAATCCGCACACAATCATTCTGTCTTTGCTCAACAATTCTCACGTGTTTAGTTCCATTCGGGTTAATCGGCTTTCTTCGATTCTGGTCTAATCAAGTATGCTATGTTAGGGCTAGATGGGTCAGAGTATACTATGGTATAGTATAGAATTTCCCTGCTAGTTCTCCGGGCATCTCTCCAGAAGTTCCCAGGGAATTCCCCCATGAGTTCTCCGAGAATTCCTCCAGGAGTTCCTGGAGAATTTTACCATGAGTTCTCCGGGAATTTCTACAGGTGTTCCTCGGGAATTTCTTCTGGAGTTCCCCGGAAATTCCTCCAGGAGGTTGTCAGAAATTCCCACAGGAGTTCTTTTGGAATCCACCCAGGAGATCCCAGGTAATTTCTCCAGAATATCTTAGAGAATTTCTCCAAGGGTTTTGCGAGAAAAGAGTTCACCGGGAATTTACCAGGTGCAGGGCTGTTACAAATGGCGCGGATTTTGCGTTTTTCGCGGTTTTTGCGTTTCGCGCGGATTTGGCGCGTTTTTGCTAATTTCGGCGCGGTTTTTGCGGAAATGGTTTTCAAATGCACTTACATCAAAAATGTAGACATGTAGCTCAACACAATCAGAATAAATAAAGTACATTTCCATATTGGAGTTATGAATTTTGTGATTGAGTAAAAATGATGTTACTAGTCGCTAGCTTGGAGTGCTAAATAAGTTGCACTGCATTAAACGCTCAATTTTTGAAAACAGAGAAGTTCCTCTTCTGAATTTCGTAGTCAACCTCTTGAAGTAATTTCTGTCTTAACCCGGCTAAATTTTTGTATAGAATTTTTTGGACGGAACTTCTTTAGTAATGTCTGAGGTTCGAAAAACACTGATACATGGCAAAATTTCTGCATAAATTCCTAGAGTTTCTTGGCAATTCTGAAATCTGTTTTTTTTATGGAATTTGCAAATTTTGGATAAACTTTCTCACTGGATAAACTTTTGATTGAATTAGAAGAATCTCGTATACAAAATCATTGGTTTTGTAGTTGAAAATGTTGCTTGTAGATCTTTTGTCGAATCGATTTTTGTTAAAAACTCTGGTTGAATTATCCTAAAAATAAACTTCTGTTGTCATGGTAAAATTTATCTTTGATTTCCAATCGGAGCATTCGTTGAGAGGGGAGTAATAAGCACAGTTAATAAAGGGTTTCTTAGTAGAATTGTGGAGGATTTTTTTACATGAAAACATGAAGCTCTTGGAATCCTATGCAGGACATATGTACTTGCTGAAATCTTTACTGAATTTCCAACGTCGTGGTATGGGCAGAAACTCTTATCTTAAATTTTAAATGAAATTAATACTTCTCTACATACCTTTTGCTTAAAGGTGAGAACATTTGCCTGACATTTTTTATGAAATGTTTCTAATAAATATCACCCTTAGATTTTATTCCTTTTGAAATTGGTGATTTATTTAATCAATGGATTACGCTAAATTCAATTACTCAATTTGTATCTTCACAAAAAATCTGAAAATTTTCTTGCAGTTCTCTCGAACGATCTTCTGAGACTTACTACAGATTTTATAGCAGGATTTCTACAAGAATGTTGGTTATAATTATTTTAAAAAAATATCAATTTTTGGAACTGCTTCAGGGAACAGGAAATCCCATTCTCGTAAAATAGTAGTCACTCTGATTGGCCAGCAATCTAAGAACTATTTATTCGAAACTTTTTATTCCAATTTTAAAAAACTTACCTGTTTGTAACATTTCTTGGTTGATGTGGAAGTTGCATGGATTGATAATAGTTAAAATCGGTTTTAACATTAGAAATGATCTTCATCAGGAGTGCAACAAAAACATGCTCGAAAAATTGAAAAATTCAGGCTTTTTATGAGCTTGAGTCATCAAAATCATATGTTTTTGTACTGGCGCGGATTTGATGACCTCGGCGCGGATTTCAAATGGCTTGGCGCGGATTTTGCGGTTTCCAAATCGACAGTTTTGTAACAGCCCTGCAGGTGTTTCCCGAGAATTTCTGCAGTTCCTCTAGAATCCATACAGGAGTTCATTGGGAATTCCTCCAGGCAAGTGTATTAGAAACTAAGTTTAAACAAACATAAACAAAAATATATTTAAAAAAATCTTCAAGAGCTCCCCGGGAATTCCTCCAGGAGTTCCTCGGAAATTCCTCCAGCAATTCCTCGGGATTTTCTCCAGGAGTTTCTCGGGAATTTCCACAAAAAAAAATCCTCGAGAATTTATCCAGGAGCTCTTAGGAAATACCTACGGGAGTTCCCCAAAAAATCCTCCAGGAGATTCCTAGGAATAGGAAGCAATCAGTGAAGTACTAGATTGAAAGTAGTGAGCTGGATTTTTGTATGGTGAGATGATCAATTCTCCGTTTCTGCAAAAAAATGCTGCAAACAGCGTGGGTTATATGATTTCTTGCCTAATTTGATGCTGTTTGAGCAAAACTTTGGGTAACTGCATTGTTGTATTATTTATTTCTTGCAACTTCAACAACACAGTACCCAAACTTTTGCTCAAACAGCATCAAATTAGTAAATAAATCATATAACCCACGCTGTTTGCGCCATTTCATTGCAGAAATGGAGAATTGATCATCTCACCATACCAAAATCCAGCTCACTACTTTCAATCTAGTACTTCACTGATTGCTTCCTATTCCTTGGAAATTTCTCCTAAAATTCCCCGATAGTTCTCCAGGAGTTCCCTAGGAATTTCTGTAGGAGTTCCCCGAGGATTCCTTCAGAAGTTCCCAGGAAATTCCTTCCTGAGAATTTCTGAGTTCTTCAGGATATTTTTTCAAAAGTTCTTCGAGAATTTCTCCTGGAGTTCCTCGAGAATCCCTCCAAGAATTTCCCGGAAGGTCCTCAGAGAGGTTGTCTGGGATTTCCCCAGGAGTTCCCTGGGAATTTCTCCAGCATATCCTCGGGAATGCCTTCAGAAGCTCTTCGGAAATACCTCCAGGATTTCAACTGGAATTCCTCCAAGAGATCCCTGGAAATTCGTAGGTGATTTCTCCTAGGGTTTTCCGAGTATTTCTCCAGGAGTTCCCTGTTAATTCCTCCATAAACGCTTTCTTCTGTGCGTTTAGTTTATTTTCATATCAATCGGTTTGGTAGCCGAATGGGCACTGGTGAGCTTGGTGATCTGAATGTTTTTGGTTCGGATTCGGTTACCAACAGATTTTTTTATAATTGTAAATCGAGTCCATGGTAAAATTGAAAACATTAATCTGTTGAATTGAAACGAAACTCAGTCTGCACTAATTTTGTGGCGTTGTGTATTTAAATTGACCCTGCAGAAAAGTAATTTCAACCGCAAACCGTCTTTCAGTGTAAGAGTTTTCTGGGAATTCCTCCAGGAGTTTCACGGGAATTTCTTCGAAAATTCTCCGTGCATTTCTCCAGAAATTCTTCAGAAGTTCTTCGGGAATCCTTCTTGCATTTCCTCCAGAATATCCTCGGGAATTTCTCCAGGGTTTCTCAAGGAGCTCATTGGGAATTTCTTCAGTATCTCCCCGGGATTTCCTTCAGGAGTTCCTCGGGAATTTCTCCAGGAGTTTCTTGGGAATTTCCACAAGAAAAAATCCCCGAGAATTTCTTTATGAGTCCCCTGGGAATGTCTCCAGGAAATATATACCCCCAGGATTGCTCCGGGAATTCCTCCAGGAGTTCCTTGGGAATTCCTTGGCAATTTCTCCTGGAGTTCCCCGAGAATTTCTACAAAAAATTTCCGAGAAATCCTCCAGAAATTCTCTCGGATAACCTCCAGAAATTGTCTCGGATTTGCAACAGGAATTACCCGAGAATTTCTCCAGGAGTTCCTTGAGAATTTCTCCAGGAGTTCCCCGAGAATTTCTCCAAAAACTTCTCGGGAATTTCTCCAGAAGTCCCCCAAGAACTCTTCTAGGAGTTCCTAGTGAATTTCTCAAAAAAATCTCCAGCAGGAATTCCTGGGCATCTCCAGTAGTAATCTTCTGTGGAACTGCTGAAGGATTTCTTGGGGAACTCCTGGAGGAATGCTCGGAGAACTCCTGGAGAAATTCCTGAGAAATTCCCGAGGAACCTCTCGAGGAATTTCCGAGGAACTTTTGGAGGAAACTCCGGGAGGAATCCCTGAAAGAGCTCCCAGAGAAATAATGAGGGAACTCTCGAGAAACTCTTGGAGGATTCCCCGAGGAACTCATGGAGGACTTTGCGAGGAACTCCTGGAGAATTTCTAGAGGAATTTCCGAGGAACTCTTGGAGAAATTTTTTTTAGAACTCTTGGATGAATTCCTGAAGGACTCCTGGAGGAAATCTCGAGCAACTCCTAGAATAATTTCCTAGACACTCGTGAAAGAATTGCCGTGGAACTCTAGAGGAATTCGAGAAACTCCTTAAGGAATTCTCATGATAATTTCTTGGGGAACCCCTGGAGGGTTTTCCGAGGAACTTCTAGAGGATTTCTCGAGAAACCTTTGAAGGATTTTCCGAGTAACTCCTGAAGAAATTCCTGAGGAATTCCTGGAGGAATTCCCAAAGGATTCCTAGATGAATTTCCGAAGAACTCATGCAGGAACTCTCGGTAGGCTCTTGAAGGATTTTTTCGAAAAATTCCTGAAGGAATTCCCGATGAACTCCTGGAAGAATTCCCGGGGAATTCCTTGGAGGAAATTCTGAATAACTCCTGGGGGAATTCTCGAGACACTTCTTAAGGAAATCTCGTGAGGAACTCTTGGAGCACTCGAGAAACTATTTGAGGAATTCTCGAGGAACTTGTCGAGAAACTCCCAAAGGAATTCCGGAGAAGCTCCTGTAGAAATTCATGAGGAAGTCCTGGAAGAATTCTCAGAGAACGAAAAATTCCCGAGTAACTCCTAAAGAAATTAATGAGGAACTCATGGATGAGTTCCCAGGGAACTCCTGGAGGACTTCTCGAAGAACTCCTGCAGAAATTCCCGAGGAACTTGTGGTGGATTTCCCGAGAAACTCCTGGATAATTTCCCGGGGAACCCTAGGAATTCTCCGGGAATCCCTTCTGATTTTTTTTCCAAATATTTTCTGAAGAGATTGCAGGAGAACTCCTGGGAAAATACCCGTGGAAATCTTGGAAGAATTCCTATAATAACGCTAGATAAATTTCCGGGGAATTTTGTGTGGGGGACTCGTGGAAAAACTCCTTTAGGTATTTCTGGGAAAATATTGGAAAACTTCCCTAAGGAATCCTGGAAAGAATTATGCGTTACTGCTGGAGGGCTTCTTTGTGAACTCTTGAAATTAATTTCATGGTCATCCTCAAGCGATTTTCCGGAGATTTTCCAGGAAAATCATGAGGAAATCACAAATGCTACAGAAATTCTTGGCGAGATTCTTAAAGAATTCTCGGGGTATTGATAGGGAAGTCACGGAGGAATTCCCGGGGACTCCTGGTGGATTTTTCGTGGGAAGTGAAAACTAGAGAAACTCTGGGAACTCCAGGAGATTTTTTTTTTGGGACTTCTGGTAAAAACTGACTAGGAACTCCTGAAACAATTCTCGGGGAACTCCTGGAAGAATGCCTGTAATTATTAGTAAAAAGTGCTTAGAACCAGTGCTAATTAGTCGCAATGTTAAAACTTAGGAATCCCCGAAGGATTTTCACGAAAAATCCTCGAAGAAATTCCAGGAGAAACCCTGAGGGATTTACAAGAGAAACTCTCGAAAAAAAATCCTAGGAGAATCTTTGAATGAACTTGCGGAGGAATCGCTGGCGTAACTTCTGAATAGACTGATTCCTACAAGAACTACTGCATGAAACCCTGAAGGAACTTTTGCAGAAATTCCTGGTGGTTCAATAATCTGTATTAGAGAGATCCCTGCAAAAACTTCTGAAGAAATCTATGATTGGAATTTTAGGGGGATTCGAGGAAGTATCCCTGAAAAAAAGTCCAGGATGAATCTCAATTTCTTGATTCCAGGCAGAATCCTCGAATGAGTTTCTAGAGAATCCCCAAAGAAACTCCAGCAGGGGTCCTCTAAAGAATTCCAAAGGGAATCTCTAGAGGAATTGTAACTGAAATCCCCGAAGAAGTTGCAGGACTGATCGTCGTAGGAAATCCAGGAAGAATTCCTCAAACAAATTTCAGGAGGTCCTGAAGGAACTCCAGGAGGAATCCCCGAAGACATTCCTGGGCGAATCTCCTAAGGATTTCCAGACGCAATCTCCGATGGATTTTTAAGAGGAATCTTCGGAAAAATCTAGGAGAAACTTCTTAAGGAATTCTAGGAGGAAACCCCGAAGAAATGCCACGAGGAACACAAAAAAAAAAAATCCAAGAGGATTCCCGAAGGAATTCCAAGAAGAATCGCCGAAGGAACTCCAGGAAGAAGCCCAGAATTAATCCCTAAAGGAAAGCCAGGGAGGAACCCCGAAGGAATTCCTGAATGAATTCCAGAAGGAATCCCCGAAAGAATTCGTGGGGGAACTCTACAAGGAAAACCCGGAGGATTCCTTAAAAGTAATCTTGGAGGAATTTTTGTAGGAAATCCATGAGGAAATTCTTAAGATATGCCTGATTATAGTCCTGAAAAAGTTCTTGAAGGAACTCCTAGAAGAATCCTTTAAGAAACTCCTGTAGGAATCCTGAAAGAAGTTCCAGGGGGAATCATCGAATGACATTCAGAAGGAATTCTCGAAGAAATTCCAGGCGAAATCCCTGAAGGAACTCCAGCAGGAATTCCAGAATGAACTCCAGGAAGAATCCTCGAAGATTGATTGATTGATTTGTCTTTATTAAAGAGACTTTCAGCCCTTGGCTGGTTCGTCTCTAGTACATCCTCGAAGAAATTTCAGGAGAAACCCCAAAGAAATTCCGAAAGAAATCTCCAAACGGAATTCCCGTAGGAATCCCAAAAAAAAAATCCAGCAGGAATCTCCAAAAGAGCCCCAGGAGGAATTCCAAAGGAATTTGAGGAGAAATCCTCGAAAGAATTCAAGTAGGAATCCTCGAAGGAATTTTAGAGGAGGAGGAATCTTCTAAGAAATTCTAGGTGGAGGGAATTCCAGGAGAAATCACCGAAGAAAATTCAGGGTGAATATCCGAAGGCGTTCCAAGAGCAATCTTTGACGGAATTCCAGAAGAAACCCCCGAAGAATTCCAGGAGGATTCTTCGAAGGATTTCAGCGAGAATCCCCGAAGAAATTCCAGGAGAAGTCCCGAATGAACTGTAGGAGGAATCCCCGAAGGACATTCAGGAGAAATTCCTGAAGGATCTCCAGGAGGAAGTTTTAGTAGGAATCCCCGAAGCAATTCTAGGAGGAATTCCCGAAGGAACTCCAGGGAGAATCCGCGACGGATCTGCAGGAGGACTCTTCGAATAGATTCCAGGAGGAATCTTCGAAAGGTTTCCAGGCTCAATTTCCGAAGGATTTTCAAAAGAATGAACTCCAGAAGGAATTCCTTAAGAATTTCCAAAAGTAATCCCTGGAAGGAATTCCGGGAGGAATCTCTGGAATACATATCTGCACGAATCCCTGAAGCTTCTGCAGCAATCTCTGAAGGAATTCCTGGACTAATCCTTGCAAAAACTCCTGTAGGAACTTCAGAAGGAATCCCTGGAAGAACTCCTACACAGCTAATCACGTTCGGTAATTTTTACCGAAATCTCAACCGCTGAGCTTTCGGTAATGGGTTTTTAACGAAATACTGTGAAAAAATAACAAATTTCGGTAAAATGTTATCGTTTATCTATTAAACTCTAACGAACTTCGGTAAAAGTTGCTATCTTTACCGATTTTTTCCTGTAAAACAAACTTAACGGTTGAGATTTCGGTGAAATATTACCGAAGTCGGTGATTTTTTCTAACTGTGTAGACTAATCTCCAAAGGAACTTTTAGAAGAATTCATGATGGCATTCCAAAAACCTCCTAAAAGAATCTCTGCAGGAAATCCTGGAGGAATACATGAGGCAACTCCTGTTGGAATAGCAGAGGGATCTTAAACAATCCTTGATGAAACTGGATGAAACATTGAAGTAACTTCGAATCCTCGTGGAACTACTAAGGAGATCCCTGAAGAAAGTCCTGGATAGATCCCAGCGCGAGCTCTTGGAGTAATCCCTGAAAGAACCACTGTACTGCAGGAATCCTAGAAGGAACTCCTGGATTAATCCCTGGAGGAACTTCTGTAGAAATACTTGAGAAATCCCTGAGAGAACCCCAAAAAGAATCTCTGAAAATCTTCTAGAGGCATCCCGATGGAATTGCTAGAGAAATCCACAAAGGAATTTTAGGAGTAATTATTGATTGGTCAAACTACAACTTGATGCCTTATTTGCTTTTAAGAGGTTTTGGGAATCGCCGTAAAACCAAAATGATTTCATACTGGTGAGATTCTGAAAAGAACTCCTGTTGAAACCCTTGATGGAACTCCTGGAGAGATCCCTGAAGGAGCTCCTAAAGAGATCCCTTCAGGAATGTTAGGAAAAATCCCTGATTGGAACCTAAGAGGAATCCCTAACAGAACTCCTAGAC